>NC_062561.1:39407142-39711964 GCF_022837055.1 Prionailurus viverrinus
TATGTTACAGTGAGATACATAAAGTAAGATATTAAATATAGGTGCCTGGGGCATCTGGGTGTCTCAGTCAGTTAAGCATCCGACTATATTGCCTCAGGTCATGATCTCATGGTTTGTGAGATCAACCCCGTGTTAAGCTCTGCACTGATAGCAAGGAGCCTGCTTGCGATTCTCTGTTGCCCTCTCTGCACACACGCTCTCTCTCATTCTCTCTCTCAAAATAAATAAGTAAACATTTAAAAAGTAGATGTGCCTGATGGTCTGCACATACTGTGCAGTTTATAGAATGTCTAAAAAAGTTCATATTTCTTCTGTATTCACAGCATCATTGAGTTCATTCTGTCAGTATAATTAATTTTCTTTATCATCCATTAGTCTTTCTCCTCCCTGCTTCCCATCTCTCCAGTTTTACATCTGAAATTTAATTTTTTATGGATTCCCTATTCAAGTATTGTAATGTAGGTATCCATTATCTCTTTCTAACTAACAAGGTTTCTCCCCCCCTTAAACTTCCTACTTATGCTATTGGCAAAGATACTGCCTAGTCCCCCAAATTAGAAATTTCCTTTTGACTTATTTTAAAATTGTATTTTTTAATTTTAATTTAGTGGCTCTAATCCCGCCTGTACTTAACAAACTTAAAACAGAGAAACAAAAAGCACAAAGCGATGCTAAGTGAGTCAGCTCTAAGACAAACACCATATGATTCCACTTACATGAGGAACTAGTCAAATTCATACTGATGGCAAGTAGAATGGTGGTTACCTGGAAGTGAAGGAGGGAGGAATTGGGAGTTATTATTTAACGGGTACAGAGTTGTAATGTTGCAAGATGGAAAGGATTCTAGAGATGGATGGTGGTGATGATTGCACAACAATGTGAGTGTGCAGTATGAGTGTGTTGTACAACAATGTGAATCAATGCTGCTGATCTGCACACTTCAAAATGATAAGATTGTAAATGTTATGTTCTATGTATTTTAACATAATTAAAAATGAAAATAATAATACGTAAGATTAAATTACTGACTTTTTACCTGTACCCTAAAGGAACCCCAATCAATTGAATTACTTACTTTGAAGGAATTACAATAAAAACCACTTAAAGGTGGAAAAAAAAACATGCAAAGCAAACCAAAAGAAACAAAACAAAAAAACAACAATTCTTAGAGCCCCCATTCAAAACAATTCAGTCAAATTCTGGGTGGTGGTGAGGGCATCAGTAAGTATTAAATGTCTCCAGGTATTCATTATGCAATCAGGATTGGGAGACAGTGCTTAGCCCTTTTCACTTCTGTTTCCCTGGGTGCACATTCAGATATAAAGTCCTATAAAGTCCTATGAAGTGAGTGTGTTTTCCATTGGATTAAGAAATTTTACAATAACAACTTTATCAGCCATTTTAGTGCCTGAAATATAGATGTTGCTCAATTAATACTAAGTTATGTTTAGTTAATATGAGAGGTCTCCCACCCAAGTACTAACCAGGCCTGACCCTACTTAGCTTCCGAGATCAGATGAGATCGGGCGCGTTCAGGGTGGTATGGCATTGAAGAGGGCATCTTTTGGTATGAGCACTGGGTGTTGTATGGAAACCAATTTGTCAATAAATTTCATAAAAAAAAAAGAAACCAATTTGACAATAAATTTCATATATTAAAAATAAATAAATAAATAAATAAATAATAAAAATAAAATACAAAAAATATGAGGTAACATCTTTTTTTTTTTTAAATGTTTATTTAGTTTTGAGAGAGACAGAGACAGAATGCGAGTGGGTTGGGGGCAGAGAGAGAGGGAGACACAGAAGCAGAAGCACGCTCCAGGATTTGAGCTGTCAGCACAGAGCCCAAAACAGGGCCAGAACTCACAAGCTGTGAGATCATGACCTCGGACACTCAACCAGCTGAGCCACCCAGGCACCCCGAGAGGTAACATCTTAAGGATCAAAGTGATGAGTTCTGTTGTGGGCAAGTGGACTATGCATGTGAAAATATTTGGGCTATTTTGGGGAATTTTGACATAAAGCACAGAAAAAAAAGACAGTAGCTAATGACACTTGGGAAGACATTTTCAGTTTTGATACCTTGTGATATTATAAAGAGAATATCAAGAATGAGAAGAAAGGGAATAAAAGCTAAAACATCCAGATAAATTAAGGACTGCCATAATTTAAAGTATTGGACCTGGAATCAAAAGCCATGTGGTCAGGTATTGTAATAATCCATGCAGGAATTTGAGCAAAATAAGCATTCTTTCTGAAGCTAGTTACTTCACTTGCTAGTATTTGTCAGAGCTTATGTGAAAAATGTGCATATGATAAAAAGATGTTGATAATAAACACTTTAAATGTACTTAATTTTTAGTTATTGAGGTGAGGAAGAGGCAGGATTATATTCAGGGAAACAACATCAAGAAAGTACAAAATGCTGTATTTTTTCTTTGATACTCCCTTCATTATTATTGTTCCGGGCAGAATAAAGAGATAGGAAAACAAAATACTTTTCTAGAAAAAAATTAGTCATTGCTCCTGGTTGAATCCATTTCCCAAGAAAAGGTGAACTAGAAAAGGCAAAAGCTGCCTTTGTAGAATATAGATAGAGAGCGGATAAAGGATACATGATACATTACATTAACTTTTTTTTTTTTTTAGTATTGGAGGTTTAGACTCATTGTCAGTTTAGTAGGCAAAATGCAATAAACCATTAAAGACAGGAGAATGATGTGCTCTTTTTTAATGATCAGATTGGGCAAGATTTCTTTTTTCTTTTTTCTTTTTGTAAGCATGGAGATTTTATTCAGAATAATTGACAATATTAATGTAACCCCAAATAGGCCTTTTCACGGGGGGTGAGATTCTTTTTTTTTAAATATGATTTATTGTCAAATTGTCTTCTATACAACACCCAGTGCTCATCCCAACATGTATCTTTCTCAGTGTCCATCACCCATTTTCCCCTATTCCCCACCCCACAACAACCCTCAGTTTGTTCTCTGTTTAAGAATCTTTTATGGTTTGCCTCCCTCCCTCTCTGTTTGTAACTATTTTTCCCTCCCCCTCCCCCATGGTCTTCTGTTAGGCTTCTCAAGATCCACATATGAGTGAAAACAAATGATATGTCTTCCTCCGACGTATTTCACTTAGCATAATACCCTCCAGTTCCATCCACATTGCTGCAAATGGCATGATTTCATTATTTCTCATTGGCAAGTAGTATTCCATTGCATATGTAAACCACATCTTCTTTATCCATTTGTCAGTTGTTGGACGTTTAGGCTCTTTCCATAATTTGACTAATGTTGAAAGCACTGCTGTAAACATTGGGATACATGTGCCTCTATGCATCAGCACTCCTGTATCCCTTGGGTAAATTTGTAGCAGTGCTATTGCTGGGTCATAGGGTAGTTCTATTTTTAATTTTTTTGAGGAACCTCCACACTGTTTTGCATCTACCAGAGTGGATGCACCAGTTTGCATTTCCACCAACAGTGCAAGAGGGTTCCTCTTTCTCCACATCCTTGCCAGCACCTATAGTCTCCTGATTTGTTCATTTTAACCACTCTGACCAGTATGAGGTGGTGTCTCAGCATGGCTTTGATCTGTATTTCCCTGATGATGAGTGACATTGAACATCGTTTCGTGTCTGTTGGCCATCTGGAAGTCTTCTTTGGAAAAGTGTCTATTCGTGTCTTCTGCTCATTTCTTCACTGGATTATTTGTTTTTTGGGTGTGGCATTTGGTGAGTTCTTTATAGATTTTGGATACCAGCCCTTTATCTGATGTCATTTGCAAATATCTTTTCCCATTCCATCGGTTGTCTTTTAGTTTTGTTGATTGTTTCCTTTGCAGTGCAGAAGGTTTTTATCTTGATGAGGTCCCAATAGTTCATTTTTGCTTTTAATTTCCTTGCCTTTGGATATGTGTCAAATAAGAAATTGCTGTGGCTGAGGTCAAAGAGGTTGTTGCCTGCTTTCTTCTCTAAGGTTTTGATGGTTTCCTGTCTCACATTTTGGTCTTTCATCCATTTTATTTTTGTGTATGGTATAAGAAAGTGGTCCAGTTTCATTCTTCTGCATGTTGTGGTCCAGTTCTGCCAGCACCATTTGTTAAAGAGACTGTCTTTTTTCCTACTTTGTCAAAGATTAGTTGGCCATACATTTGTGTGTCAAATTCTGGGTTCTCTATTCTATTCCATTGGTCTATGTGTCTGTTTTTATGCCAATACCATACTGTCTTGATGATTACAGCTTTGTAGAAGATGCTAAAGTCTGGGATTGTGATGTCTCCCACTAAGGTTTTCTTCTTCAATATTACTTTGGCTATTCAGGATCTTATGTGGTTCCATACAAATTTTAGGATTGTTTGTTCTAGTTTTCGAAAGAATGCTGATGCAATTTTGATTGGGATTTCATTGAATGCGTAGATTGCTTTGGGTAGTATTGACATTATAACAACATTTATTCTTTCAATCCATGAGAATGGAATGTTTTTCCATTCCTTGGTGTCTTCTTCAATTTCCTTCATAAACTTTTTATAGCTTTCAGCATACAGATCTTCGACATCTTTGGTTAGATTTATTCCTAGGTATTTTATGGTTCTTGGTGCAATTGTAAATGGGATCAGTTTATTTCTCTTTCTGTTGCTTCCTTATTGGTGTATAAAAATGCAACTGATTTCTGTACATTGATTTTGTACCCTGCGACTTTGCTGAATTCATGTATCAGTTCTAGCTCTTTTGGTAGAGCCTGTTGAATTTTCCATGTAGAGTGTCATGTCATCTGCGAAAAGTGAAAGTTTGACTTCTTCTTTGCCAATTTGGGTGCCTTTGATTTCATTTTGTTGTCTGATTGCTGATGCTAGGACTTCCAACACTATGTTAAACAATGATGAGGGTGGAAATCACTGTCATGTTCCTGATCTCAGGGGGAAAGCTCTCAGTTTTTCCCCATTGAGGATGATATCAGCTGTGGGCTTTTCATAAATGGCTTTTATGATGTTTAAGTATGTTCCTTCTATCTTTTCTTGAGAGTTTTTAGTAAGAACGGGTGTTGTATTTTGTCAGATGCTTTTTCTTTATCTATTGACATGATCATATGGCTCTTATGCTTTCTTTTATTAATGTGATGTATCACATTGATTGTTTTGTGAATACTGAACCATCCCTGCAGCCCAGGAATGAATTCCACTTGATCATGGTGAATAATTATTTTTATATGCTTTGAATTCGATTTACTAGTATCTTGTTGAGGATTTTTGCATCCATGTTCATCAGGGATATTGGCCTGTAGTTCTCCTTTTTTGTGGGGTCTCTGCCTAGTTTGGGAATCAAGATAATGCTGCCTTCATAGAATAATTCCATAAGCTTTCCTTCTGTTTCTATTTTTTGGAACAGCTTGAGAAGGATAGGTATTATCTCAGCTTTAAATGTCTGGGAGAATTCCCCAGGGAAGCCATCTGGTCCAGGACTCTTATTTGTTGGGAGATTTTTGCTAGCTGATTCAATTTCTTCACTAGTTATGAGTCTGTTCAGATTTTCTACTTCTTCCCACTTGAGTTTTGGTAGTGCGTGAGTGTCTAGGAATTTGTCCATTTCTTCCAAGTTGTCCAGTTTTTTGGTGTATAATTTTTCATAGTATTCTCTGATAATTGCTTGTATTTCTGAAGGATTGGTTATGATAAATCCATTTTCATTTGTGATTTTGGGCTCTATTTCTATTTGGGTTATCTCCCTTTTCTTTTTGAGAAGCCTGGCTAAAGGTTTATCAATTTTGTTTATTTTTTCAAAAAAACAACTCTTAGTTTCATTGATCTGTACTACTGTTTTTTTTGGGGGGGTTCTATATTATTTATTTCTGCTCTGATCTTTATTATTTCTCTTCTTCTGCTGGGTATGAGGTTTCTTTGCTGTTTTGCTTCTAGTTCCTTTAGGTGTGCTGTTAGATTTTGTATTTGGGATTTTTCTTGTTTCTTGAGATAGATGGGCAGGATTTCAAGTGATGGTAATGAAGGCAGCTGTGTGGTGAGATGAAGCCACTGACCACATGTGGTTATTGATCGCTTGAAATGTGAAATTGAAATATGCTGTGAGTATAAAGTACCTGCTGGTTTGAAGACTTAGTATGAAGAAAAGAATGTAAAAAATATCTCATTAGTTTTTATATTCATTACATTTTGATTTGATAATACTTTAGACATATTAGGTTAAGTAAAATATATATTAAGATTAATTTTACCTTTTTTTCTTTTTAAAATTGTAGCCACTAGAAAAATTTTAAGTCTTCTGTGTGCCTACATTGTATTTGATGTGGGAAATGACATGTCTTCTACTTACTTTTATTTTTTTTATAAACAAATATTGAATGTAATGATGTGTGCATCAAATAGCTGATTCATCTTTCAAGTTTTAAATATCTTCTACCTCCTTATCACCTGATAAGATTTAGTTGTAGGTCAAGAGTGACAACCATGATGGTTTGCAGCCACCATGGTGCATCTTCTCTTTCTTTTGAATGCTGCAGTAAGACATAGTTCAGATAAGAATGTTTGTGTCTGTTTCTTCTGTCTGAGTTTTTACCTTCAAAAGACTCTTCATTTAATCAGCCACAGAAAGTGGAAGTTGGATAGCACTACACCACTTCTCCATGTCAGCTCAGGTTAAAATTTTGTGTTCCTTGCTTTCCTGAATTTTTCATTTTCCACATGAATTTATGCATATGTGCATATATCAGTTTTAAATAAGAACTTACTTATTTATACTAATTTAAAATTAATAATAAAAAATAAGTCAAACTGTTCTTTTAATTCTTTAATGTATATTCAAATGTTCATATGTATTTTTTAATTCCCTGTGATAAGATACAGGGCATATTACAAATTATTTTATATGCTCTAACAGTAATAACAATATCAAACTATTTTAGTAGTCAGTTTTTTAACTAAACCATATACAATGGGTTCAGTAGTTTACTACTACTACTACTAATAATAATAATAATAATAATAAAATGTTGAAGTTGAAATGGGGAAACCGGATCCTTGCCTGGTTTACACCCTCTAACCTCTGTAGCAGGTTTGGAGATGCATTTTCAGAATGATAAATCACAAGCTTTCTGATCCTGCTTAATAGGAAAATATAATAACAAATTGTAGCCAATACAAGTGTCTTTGTTAAAAATTTAAATATATTTTATTATTTCTCAAATGTAAGTTTAACTGTATTTATCAAATTTGTTTCAATGTAACTATATATTTTTTTGTTTTTAAAGTAATTTCCTACTTACCTCAACTTCACTAAACCAAAGTTTATTATTCTCTATCATTGCTACTATGACTGTTTCATTATTTTTACTCTGATAACTAACACTACTATCTATATTACTTGTTCTACTACTACTACTAATGCTATTATAATATTAATTTCATCAGAGCCAGGTTTATGTTTTTGCCTGACCCAAAAGTTTATACTCTGTATTCAACTACTGATATTATTATTGATATTAAAAAAATCTCTTTATCTTTCCCCCTACACTAGAAACATGCAGAAATATAAACATAATTACATTGTTAAAAGAATTTTGATTAACAAAATAATTGAATCATTCTATAGTCAGCCTTAAAGAAGTAAAAGAAAAACTTAGAAAGAAAGGAATTAAAAGTTCATCATAGAATTAGCAGCCCCTTCTTTCAGTCTGCAAACTGAAACCAAAAGTAAAACATAATTAGAACTCTTATCTACCTCATTTACTTAAGGAGGATATTAAAAATTTTCATTGGGATTATCAACACAATAAATAAATGATAATGCTATAGCATAAGTATTCCAGAGAGTCAATTAATTTCACTCTTTAGAGAATTTAGGACCCTGTGAAGTTGCATTAATTTAAGAGCTACTTTTTTCCCTCCCCTTGCAAGGATATTATTCATTCATATTTTTTTGTCTTCTTATATTAGCTCTGGGTAACAAATATCTACATTATTTTTTTTCATTTTTCATTTTATTTTCAGAATCTCTGTTTTCATCTTTTCTTTATTGCCAAGTGTAAGTGAATGTTTAATTTTAGTATTAAATTTATTCTGAGACACATGCCATTATATGAAATAGTTTTACACTGAATGTGATTATGCCAGAGATCAATGTATAATCTTCAATTCTATCTTTATTTCTCTGGAAGTTAAAATTGCAATGAGAGAATTCTGTTTTATAATATACAGGAAGACACATGAATTCCTTGTCACTAAAGTCTGTCACCAAGACATCTTAAGAGAGCCTTTGTATTGAATGTGCTGTCTAAATCAGCTTTCCCATCAATTCTGAAGCTATTTGTAGTCAAAAGTAATGAGTGTCTCAGCTGCTACTTCTTAGGGTTCAAAGTAATATATTAAAAAATCAAAGTAAAAGTGCAATGAATAAAAACTCCATTGAACTTCAGATAGCAATATTGCCAAGGCAATTACATCAAATAACAATTACCTTTTTGATGTTATTAGCAATTGTCAATTTAATTTCTTTAAAGGTTGCCACATGTTGTTCAATAATGGATATTAATATACAGGTCAAAGACAAACATTTATCATAGAATACAGATTTATTTGTTAGAAAATGTGAAACAGAATATTTTAAAACTTGTTCTATAGATGAATGCAATATTCATGGCACAGAGCCTATTAAAGGAAGTAGGTCACAATTTATTCTAGTCATTTATTTTAGCTTTATAAAAAAATAGAGTATCATTCAGAAATAAGGAACTGATTATTAGCCTTCAATATGATAATAGGTTCCCCAGTTAAAAGCACAATTCCTATGAAAGATAGGGAGACAGTTGTAACAGTATCACAAAGATGCAGAAATTAGCTCCATTAACAAGTGATACGGAGCATAGGATTTCAAAAAATTTCTCTGTAATTTAGTCATATTTGTAAAATGTTTAGAAATTACTTTACCACTTAACCCCCAAAATATGATTGAGGCACAAATTTATTTAAATACGTATTTCCTTATTGGTCAAAGACATCAAGGGGTGTAAAGAAAATCTGATATTGACAGTAGAATTTTGTTATCTTACTATCTGGTTTAGTCCCAATGGAAACATGCATATCAAGATTCTGTCATGATTATCTAAATTCTTTTTCAGCTAATTTTCAGGGCCAGAATTTGTTGATGTTAACATGAAATTGTTCAAACTGCACAGATCAATAAATCAAAGACAAAGATCTTCCTATTATAATCATTCTGGACTGAGGGTGAATATGTTGCCTTTACTTACTAAATTATACATATTTTATGTTTTTAGCTTATAGTTGCATTAGAGACTACTTAGAAAATTCTGCTAAATGGATAAGTATGTATCTATATAATATATAGATATAAAATTATATGTAATATATACTTATAAAATCTACAAGATTAATATAAATTATACTTTAATATATAGTACATAAATACAGATGATTATTTATGCCATATCCCTTTTAAATATGGTCAAACCATCTAAAAATGACAAACAAACGTGATTTACCATTCCACGAAAAAGAACGCATGCATTTTAAAGTGGGCCAAATAAAGTTTCTAAAGTGTCCTTTAAATTTATAGATAAATTTAGAAAACACTTAAACTTCAATTTTAACTAATATAGAGCTCTTTATATAAATAAATACTAAAACATGTTAAATATATAATTTTTCATGTGATACTGATATTCTTATTCGTTGAACTAAATTACAGAAATACCTGTTAAATTCACATATACAGTTTATGATATAATTAGTGAGACAACAAAAATTATATTATTATAAAATAGAATTTGAGGCCAACATGATTAATGAAATGAGTGTAATTTTAATTGTCAGTGTTAATCTTATTATTAAAGTTTTGCTTGTAATCTATAGTAATTTCCAGAAATTCATATTTCAGGATATCTTCATGTTTTAATAAAAGTTATAAACACTAGGGAACTGTAAACTGTGACCTAGTTAATCCAGTTAACTTATTTAAGACATGTAAGTGGATAGCTAAGGCAACAAGACCTGACTCTTATGCTATGTTTGATAGAATGCTAGAAAATATAAGCTAAAAGTGTCAACACTGCATGGGTTTCATTAACCTAAAGATACAAATTAGGTCAAATTTATACTAATATTCTTGCCTTTCAATGCTGCGGCCACAGCCATGAGTATGCTTGGGCTTCAGAAGAGGCTTGCCTCCAGTGTCCTCTGCTGTGGCTAAAAGAAGGCCTGGTTCAACCCCAATGAGACCAATGAAATCATCAATGCCAACTCCCATCAGCAGATCTGGAAACTGATTAAAGATGGGCTGATCACTGTGAAGCCTGTGCCCGTCCATTCCCAGACTTGGTACCAGAAAAACACTTTGGCCAGCAGGAAGGGCAAGCATAATGGCATTGGTAAGAGAAAACATACTGCCAGTGTTCAAATGCCTGAGAAGTTATGCTGGATGAGGAGGACGAGAATTCTGTACTGGCTGCTCAGAAGATACTGTGAATCTGAGATTGACTACACGTGTATCACAGCCTGTACTGGAAGGTGAAAGGTGATGTGTTCAAAAACAAGCAGATGCTCATGGAACACATCCACAAGTTGAAGGCAGACAAGGTTCACAAGAAGCTTCTGGCTGACAGGCTGAGGCCCTCAGATCTATGACCAAGGAATATCATAGCACACAAGTGCTATGAAGAGCAGCTCCAGGCCAAGAAGGAGGAAATCATCAAGACTCTGTCCAAGGAGAAAGAGACCAAGAGATAAAACTTTGTGTCTGTACATAGTGGCCTTAGCAATAACACAGATCTGTTATTCAATAAAACAAATCTTTATCTTCCAAAATAATAATAATAATAATAATAATAATAATAATAATAACAATACCCTTAAGTTATAGTCACTCGCCATTTGTTATATTAGTGCAAAATCTATTGGGCTTTAACAGGGGATGATCTAGAAAATTCCAGGACCCAAATACATTTCCTAGAATCTCTTGTGGTCATTATTACTACTTGAATATATTCAGACTACCCCTTAAGAAAGACACACAAAAAGGGGCACCTCGGTGGCTCAGTTCAGTGCCCGATTTCAGCTCAGGTAATGATCTCACGGTCTGTGAGTGCGAGCCCTGCGTTGGGCTCTGTGATGACAGCTCAGAGCCTGGAGCCTGCTTCAGGTTCTGTGTCTCCATCTCTCTCTCTGCCCCTCCCCACCTCAAGCTCTTTCTCTCTGTCTCTGAAAAATGAATAAACCTTAAAAAAAAAAAAAGAAAGACACACAAATCATTCCCTCAGTTTCTTGTTGCTCAGAAGTTTACAATTAAGGATTAGTCTGTCTAGACATCATCTTTCTAGTCCAACATGTGAAAAGTTTGCAAGTCATCAGTTCTGCCTTCACAGCAAGAAAAAAGCTGAATAATTGAAAGCCAGTGATTTTTCTTAGGTTCATTAGAATATTGTGGTCACAGGTGTCAAAACAAAAATTCTACTGAACAGTATTAAACAAGCAAGGAAGAATTTCTTCAAGATTATTGAAATAGGGGAGAGAGACTAAATTCAACTCCACTAAAACAAACAAACAAACAAACAAACAAACAAAAAACAGAAGTATTTTTAAGCACTGGAGTGAGTTGGTGAAAAAGCTGGAGGATGTTAATCAAAAAGTAAATGTACTAGGAGAAGTTAATCAGTAGGATATGGTGAGCACACTAAATTATTCTGAGTTTGCTAATATTTTTCTGTGCAATTAGACCATCTGAGTTTGCTGTTTGGTACCCGTTGAGTTATACTCTGTATCCTCCTTCAGAAACTGAGAGACAGGGGTCTAACCTCTTTTGAAAACTATATTTCAAAGAGATGTTTCCCAGGTCTTTAAGAAGGACATTACTAGGTTGTAAAATTGGCAAGAGTTTGGAAGATTTACATTACTTACAAAGGGCAAAACAAGAATTTTCAATTATAAATATTCTAAAAATTGTTTAATATTTATTTATTTTTGAGAGACAGAGCATGAGCAGGAGAGGGGCAGAGATAGAGGAACAGAATCTGAAGCAGGCTTTAGGCTCTCAGCTGTCAGCAGAGAGCCTGACACAGGGCTCAAACCCATGAACTGTGAGATCATGACCTGGGCCAAAGTCAAATGCTTAACCAACAGAGCCACCCATGCACCCCTGCAATTGTAAACATTCTAAAATAAATATTGTAAGGAAAAGGAGACCACAGTTCTATAATCAGGAAGAAATCTGTCTATTATTTAGTCATGCTCAGGGGAACATTAAGGCTGTCTTGGTCACAGGAGAAAGTATCACTGAGAGTGTAGGAAACCAGAGAATACAAAAAGAGAGAGAGAAAGAGCAAGAGATCAGCTCATCTGAAGCATAAACTGCTGATAGTGCTACCTACATAGTAACATAGTACCTACATAGTAACTGATGAATTCCTGGAGGCAGACTATGTGCACTAGAAATCCTAGCTAAGACTATATAAGACATGAAAATAAAATGAAAGGTATACAAATAAGGGAGAAATTAAACTGTTTTTGTTCACAGAAAACATGATTATTGAGGTAGAAAATCTTAATGAATCCACAAAAAACTCTTGAATTAATAATTAATTATATTAAGTTTGCATGATACAATGTTAGTAAGTTAAAGTCAGTTGTTTTTCTTTTTTTTTTTTTTTTCAACGTTTATTTATTTTGGGGACAGAGAGAGACAGAGCATGAACGGGGGAGGGTCAGAGAGAGAGGGAGACACAGAATCGGAAACAGGCTCCAGGCTCCGAGCCATCAGCCCAGAGCCCGACGCGGGGCTCGAACTCACGGACCGTGAGATCGTGACCTGGCTGAAGTCGGACGCTTAACCGACTGCGCCACCCAGGCGCCCCTTTTTTCTTTTCTTTTTTTTTTTTAAGTCAGTTGTTTTTCTATACCAGCAATCAACAATTGGAATTCAAATTAAAAATTTTAATACAACTTACATTAGCACCAAAACCAAGGAAATAACATAGGTAGAAAGCCAATAAAATATGTACAGAATTTAAATGATGAAAAACAAATAAAACTATGATGAGGGAAATAAAGAATATAAATAAGAGATTTTCATGGGTAGGTAGTCTATATAGTGTTACAAAGGGGAAAAGATCATCTCTTCAACAAATGGTGCTGGGAAAAATAGATATCCCTATGTAAAAGGATGAATTCAGACCCGTAGCTAATACCTTACACAAAAATTAATGCAAATTGACCAAAGATGTAAGACCTAAACTTTAATACTCCTATAAGAAAATCTAGGATACAATTTCAGATATTCATATTTGCTGGTGATTTCTATGGATATGACACCAAAAGCATAGGCAACACAATTTTTAAAAAGCGGGTCCACATCAAACTTAAAAAATTTTGTGTACTAAAGGAAACAACAGAATGAAAAGGTAACCTACAAAATGGGAGAAAATAATTGCCAATCATATATTTGATAAGGGACTAATATCCAGAATATATAAGGAACATCTACAACTCAATAACAACAACAAATTAACTCACTTAAAAAATGGGCATAGGATTTGAATACATATTTCTCCAAAAAAGATACACAAATGAAATTTAAGCATATGAAAAGAGGTTTAACATTACTAATTATTAGGTAAATGTAAATTAAACCACAATGAGATATCTCACACCCACCAGGATAGCTGTTATCAAAAGAACTGAAATTAATGTTGGTAAGAATACAGAGATGTTGGAAACCTTGTGAACTGTTGGGGGCAGGGGGATGCAAAAGGTTATAGCCATTAGGAAAAGCTTCCTTAAAAAGTGAAAAAAAAAAGAATAACTAACTATATGTTCCAATAATCTTATTTCTGGGTATATACCCAAAAGAATTCAAAGCAGGATCTTGAAGAGTATCTGTATACTTTGTTCATTGTAGCATTATCCACAATATCTAAGAGGTGTAACCAACCCAAATGTTCATAAACAGATGAATGGATAAAAAAATATAGTGTACACATACAATGGAATTTTATGCAGCCTTAAAAAGGAAGGAAATTCTCTCACATGCTACAACTTGGATGATCCTCAGGATAGAATGTTAAGCAAAATAAGTCACCAGATAACCATATGATTTCTCTCACATGAAATGTCTCAAATAGAAAAAAAAAATCATGGAAACAGTAAGTAGAAGGTTGGTTGCCAAGGGTGGAGGGTACAGAAAAGGGTAGTTAGTATTTTGGGTTTATAGAATTTCAGTGTTGTAAGTGAAAAGGTTCTGTAAATCTGTTGCACAAAAATGTGACTATACTTCACACTATACTTAATGTTATGTACTGAACTATACATTTAAAACCAGGTTAGATGATAAATATCATGTATTCTTTTCCACAATTTTTTAAAAGATTGGCAAAGACTTTGGGTAAACATTCATCAAAATAAGATGTGCAGATGGTCAATAAGCACATCCAAAAAAATGCTCAACATCACTAATCATTAGGGAAATGCAAATCAAAACCACAATTTCACACCACTTTATAATCATTAGGATGGCTACTATTAAAAAAGGTAACGAATGTGATGAAGATGTAGAAAACTGAAGCCCGAGGGCGGCAAGATGGCGGCTTAGGAGGACGCTGGGCTCACCGCACGTCCTGCTGATCACTTAGATTCCATCTACATCTGCTTAAATAACCCAGAAAACCACCAGAGGATTAGCAGAACGGAGTCGCCGGAGCCAAACGCAGACGAGAGGCCCACGGAAGAGGGTAGGAAGGGCGGCGAGGCGGTGCGCGCTCCACGGACTGACGGGAGGGAGCCGGGGCGGAGGGGCGGCTCGCCGGCCAAGCACAGCCACCGAGTCTGGCTTGCAAAAGCGGAGGGGCCTGACGGACTGTGTTCCCACAACAAGCGCGACTTAGCGTCTGGGAGGTCATTAGTTAACAGCTCTGCTCGGAAAGCGGGAAGGCTGGAGGACAAAGGGAGGGAGAGCTGCTGAGCCCCCTGACAACAGAGCTCAGTTTGGTGGGGAACAAAGGCGCTCGCCAGCGCCATCTCCCCCGCCCATCCCCCAGCCGAAATCCCAAAGAGAACCTGTTCCTGCCGGGGAACTTGCTCGCTCCGCGCAAACACCCAACTCTGCGCTTCGGCGGAGCCAAACCTCCGGCAGTGGATCTGACTCCCTCCCGCTGCCACAGGGCCCCTCCTGAAGTGGATCACCTAAGGAGAAGCGATCTAAGCCTGCCCCTCCTGCCCCCGAGCACCTTGCCTACCCACCCCAGCTAATACGCCAGATCCCCAGCATCACAAGCCTGGCACGGTGCAAGTAGCCCAGACGAGCCACACCACCCCACAGTAAATCCCGCCCCTAGGAGAGGGGAAGAGAAGGCACACACCAGTCTGACTGTGGCCCCAGCGGTGGGCTGGGGACAGACATCAGGTCTGACTGCGGCCCCGCCCACCAACTCCAGTTATACACTACAGCACAGGGGAAGTGCCCTGCAGGTCCGCACCACTCCAGGGACTATCCAAAATGACCAAGCGGAAGAACTCCCCTCAGAAGAATCTCCAGGAAATAACAACAGCTAATGAGCTGATCAAAAAGGATTTAAATAATATAACAGAAAGTGAATTTAGAATAATAGTCATAAAATTAATCGCTGGGCTTGAAAACAGTATACAGGACAGCAGAGAATCTCTTGCTACAGAGATCAAGGGACTAAGGAACAGTCACGAGGAGCTGAAAAACGCTTTAAACGAAATGCATAACAAAATGGAAACCACCACAGCTCGGCTTGAAGAGGCAGAGGAGAGAATAGGTGAACTAGAAGATAAAGTTATGGAAAAAGAGGAAGCTGAGAAAAAGAGAGATAAAAAAAATCCAGGAGTATGAGGGGAAAATTAGAGAACTAAGTGATACACTAAAAAGAAATAATATACGCATAATTGGTATCCCAGAGGAGGAAGAGAGAGGGAAAGGTGCTGAAGGGGTACTTGAAGAAATCATAGCTGAGAACTTCCCTGAACTGGGGAAGGAAAAAGGCATTGAAATCCAAGAGGCACAGAGAACTCCCTTCAGACGTAACTTGAATCGATCTTCTGCACGACATATCATAGTGAAACTGGCAAAATACAAGGATAAAGAGAAAATTCTGAAAGCAGCAAGGGGTAAGCGTGCCCTCACATATAAAGGGAGACCTATAAGACTCGTGACTGATCTCTCTTTTGAAACTTGGCAGGCCAGAAAGAATTGGCACGAGATTTTCAGGGTGCTAGACAGAAAAAATATGCAGCCGAGAATCCTTTATCCAGCAAGTCTGTCATTTAGAATAGAAGGAGAGATAAAGGTCTTCCCAAACAAACAAAAACTGAAGGAATTTGTCACCACTAAACCAGCCCTACAAGAGATCCTAAGGGGGACCCTGTGAGACAAAGTCCCAGAGACATCACTACAAGCATAAAACATACAGACATCACAATGACTCTAAACCCGTATCTTTCTATAATAACACTGAATGTAAATGGATTAAATGCGCCAACCAAAAGACATAGGGTATCAGAATGGATAAAAAAACAAGACCCATCTATTTGCTGTCTACAAGAGACTCATTTTAGACCTGAGGACACCTTTAGATTGAGAGTGAGGGGATGGAGAACTATTTATCATGCGACTGGAAGCCAAAAGAAAGCTGGAGTAGCCATACTTCTATCAGACAAACTAGACTTTCAATTAAAGGCTGTAACAAGAGATGAAGAAGGACATTATATAATAGTTACAGGGTCTATCCATCAGGAAGAGCTAACAATTATAAATGTCTATGCACCGAATACCGGAGCCCCCAAATATATAAAACAATTACTCATAAACATAAGCAACCTTATTGATAAGAATGTGGTCATTGCAGGGGACTTTAATACACCACTTACAGAAATGGATAGATCATCTAGACACACGGTCAATAAAGAAACAAGGGCCCTGAATGAGACATTGGATCAGATGGACTTGACAGATATATTTAGAACTCTGCATCCCAAAGCAACAGAATATACTTTCTTCTCGAGTGCACATGGAACATTATCCAAGATAGATCATATACTGGGTCACAAAACAGCCCTTCATAAGTTTACAAGAATTGAAATTATACCATGCTTACTTTCAGACCACAATGCTATGAAGCTTGAAATCAACCACAGAAAAAAGTCTGGAAAACCTCCAAAAGCATGGAGGTTAAAGAACACCCTACTAACGAATGAGTGGGTCAACCAGGCAATTAGAGAAGAAATTAAAAAATATATGGAAACAAATGAAAATGAAAATACAACAATCCAAATGCTTTGGGACGCAGCAAAGGCAGTCCTGAGAGGAAAATACATTGCAATCCAGGCCTATCTCAAGAAACAAGAAAAATCCCAAATACAAAATCTAACAGCACACCTAAAGGAACTAGAAGCAGAACAGCAAAGGCAGCCTAAGCCCAGCAGAAGAAGAGAAATAATAAAGATCAGGGCAGAAATAAACAATATAGAAACTAAAAAAACTGTAGAGCAGATCAACGAAACCAAGAGTTGGTTTTTTGAAAAAATAAACAAAATTGACAAACCTCTAGCCAGGCTTCTCAAAAAGAAAAGGGAGATGACCCAAATAGATAAAATCATGAATGAAAATGGAATTATTACAACCAATCCCTCAGAGATACAAACAATTATCAGGGAATACTATGAAAAATTATATGCCAACAAACTGGACAACCTGGAAGAAATGGACAAATTCCTGAACACCCACACGCTTCCAAAACTCAATCAGGAGGAAATAGAAAGCTTGAACAGACCCATAACCAGCGAAGAAATTGAATCGGTTATCAAAAATCTCCCAACAAATAAGAGTCCAGGACCAGATGGCTTCCCAGGGGAGTTCTACCAGACGTTTAAAGCAGAGATAATACCTATCCTTCTCAAGCTATTCCAAGAAATAGAAAGGGAAGGAAAACTTCCAGACTCATTCTATGAAGCCAGTATTACTTTGATTCCTAAACCAGACAGAGACCCAGTAAAAAAAGAGAACTACAGGCCAATATCCCTGATGAATATGGATGCAAAAATTCTCAATAAGGTACTAGCAAATCGAATTCAACGGCATATAAAAAGAATTATTCACCATGATCAAGTGGGATTCATTCCTGGGATGCAGGGCTGGTTCAACATTCGCAAATCAATCAACGTGATACATCACATTAACAAAAAAAAAGAGAAGAACCATATGATCCTGTCAATCGATGCAGAAAAGGCCTTCGACAAAATCCAGCACCCTTTCTTAATAAAAACCCTTGAGAAAGTCGGGATAGAAGGAACATACTTAAAGATCATAAAAGCCATTTATGAAAAGCCCACAGCTAACATCATCCTCAACGGGGAAAAACTGAGAGCTTTTTCCCTGAGATCAGGAACACGACAAGGATGCCCACTCTCACCGCTGCTGTTTAACATAGTGCTGGAAGTTCTAGCATCAGCAATCAGACAACAAAAGGAAATCAAAGGCATCAAAATTGGCAAAGAGGAAGTCAAGCTTTCGCTTTTTGCAGATGACATGATATTATACATGGAAAATCCGATAGACTCCACCAAAAGTCTGCTAGAACTGATACAGGAATTCAGCAAAGTTGCAGGATACAAAATCAATGTACAGAAATCAGTTGCATTCTTATACACTAACAATGAAGCAACAGAAAGACAAATAAAGAAACTGATCCCATTCACAATTGCACCAAGAAGCATAAAATACCTAGGAATAAATCTAACCAAAGATGTAAAGGATCTGTATGCTGAAAATTATAGAAAGCTTATGAAGGAAATTGAAGACGATTTAAAGAAATGGAAAGACATTCCCTGCTCATGGATTGGAAAAATAAATATTGTCAAAATGTCAATACTACCCAAAGCTATCTACACATTCAATGCAATCCCAATCAAAATTGCACCAGCATTCTTCTCGAAACTAGAACAAGCAATCCTAAAATTCATATGGAACCACAAAAGGCCCCGAATAGCCAAAGGAATTTTGAAGAAGAAGACCAAAGCAGGAGGCATCACAATCCCAGACTTTAGCCTCTACTACAAAGCTGTCATCATCAAGACAGCCTGGTATTGGCACCAAAACAGACACATAGACCAATGGAATAGAATAGAAACCCCAGAACTAGACCCACAAACGTATGGCCAACTCATCTTTGACAAAGCAGGAAAGAACATCCAATGGAAAAAAGACAGCCTCTTTAACAAATGGTGCTGGGAGAACTGGACAGCAACATGCAGAAGGTTGAAACTAGACCACTTTCTCACACCATTCACAAAAATAAACTCAAAATGGATAAAGGACCTAAATGTGAGACAGGAAACCATCAAAACCTTAGAGGAGAAAGCAGGAAAAGACCTCTCTGACCTCAGCCGTAGCAATCTCTTACTGGACACATCCCCAAAGGCAAGGGAATTAAAAGCAAAAGTGAATTACTGGGACCTTATGAAGATAAAAAGCTTCTGCACAGCCAAGGAAACAACCAACAAAACTAAAAGGCAACCAACGGAATGGGAAAAGATATTCGCAAATGACATATCGGACAAAGGGCTAGTATCCAAAATCTATAAAGAGCTCACCAAACTCCACACCCGAAAAACAAATAACCCAGTGAAGAAATGGGCAGAAAACATGAATAGACACTTCTCTAAAGAAGACATGCGGATGGCCAACAGGCACATGAAAAGATGTTCAGCGTCGCTCCTTATCAGGGAAATACAAATCAAAACCACACTCAGGTATCACCTCACGCCAGTCAGAGTGGCCAAAATGAACAAATCCGGAGACTATAGATGCTGGAGAGGATGTGGAGAAACGGGAACCCTCTTGCACTGTTGGTGGGAATGCAAATTGGTGCAGCCGCTCTGGAAAGCAGTGTGGAGGTTCCTCAGAAAATTAAAAATAGACCTACCCTATGACCCAGCAATAGCACTGCTAGGAATTTATCCAAGGGATACAGGAGCACTGATGCATAGGGCCACGTGTACCCCAATGTTCATAGCAGCACTCTCAACAATAGCCAAATTATGGAAAGAGCCTAAATGTCCATCAACTGATGAATGGATAAAGAAATTGTGGTTTATATACACAATGGAATATTACGTGGCAATGAGAAAAAATGAAATATGGCCTTTCGTAGCAACGTGGATGGAACTGGAGAGTGTGATGCTAAGTGAAATAAGCCATACAGAGAAAGACAGATACCATATGGTTTCACTCTTATGTGGATCCTGAGAAACTTCACAGGAACCCATGGGGGAGGGGAAGGAAAAAAAAAAAAAAAGAGGTTAGAATGGGAGAGAGCCAAAGCATAAGAGACTTAAAAACTGAGAACAAACTGAGGGTTGATGGGGGGTGGGAGGGAGGAGAGGGTGGGTATTGAGGAGGGCACCTTTTGGGATGAGCACTGGGTGTTGTATGGAAACCAATTTGTCAATAAATTTCATAAAAAAAAAAAATGAATAAAAATTAAAAAATTTTTAAGGAAAAAAAAAAAGTTTCAGCTAAAAAAAAGTGAAGCAAAAATGCAAAAGATAAGTAAGGGTAGTAAAGCTGAATTTCAATAAGCAGATGTATTAGTTTCTATTGCTGTGTAACCAATGATCACAAATTTATCAGCTTTAAACAACACACACATTTATTATCTCATGGTTTCCATGGGGCACAATTCTAGGTATGGCTTATCTCAGTGTCTCACAAGATTACTATCAAGATATTGTCTGGGCTGCATTTTCATTTGGAGGCTTGATTGAGGAAGAGCCTGCTTCCAGGCTTATTAAATTTGTTGACAGAAAAAAAAAAAAAAAAAAAAAAAAAAAAAAAAAAAAAGAAAACTGAAGCCCTCATTCACTGTTATAGGGGACTATAAAATGGCACAAATTGTGGAAAATGGTATGATGGTTCTCAAAACATTAAAAATATAATTAATCATATGATCCATCAATTCTGCTTTTGGGCATATGCCCCAAAATTGAAAACAGGGACTCACACAGATAGTTTTATAACTATATTTATAACAACATTGTTCACAAGAGTCAAAAGGTGGAAAGAAAGCAACCCAAGTGTCCATTGAATGTTAATGAATAAACAAATGTGGTATGTACTTACAGTGGAATATTATTTAGTCTTAAAAATGAAGAAAATTCTGACACATGCTACAATATGGATAAACCTTGAAGACTTAAAATAAGTGAAGTAAGTCAGCCACAAAAAGATAAATACTCTATGATTTCCCTTGTAGAGGATCCTTAGAGTGGTCAAATTCATAGAGACAATAAGTAGAATAGAATTACTATGGGCTAAAGAGAGATGTTGAATAAATGTTTTCTACTCTATGTGCTTCAGGATATTTGATAGTGAGGTATACCTTCAGTCAGTATTTAGAAACTTTCTTTTTCTTTCTTTCTTTCTTTCTTTCTTTCTTTCTTTCTTTCTTTCTTTCCCCTTTAGTTTTGATGACATTTCTCTGCACCTCTGAGATAGAACCAATAGTCCCCAATCAGGGCAGAGAAACTTGATATTTGGAGGTTAGGGTCCTTTTGCCCACTCTGGCTGCCACAAGTTATGTGTCCAAGCTGCTTCTGGAACACTTGTTGAGTTGCTACTCTGGCCAGAGGGGTAGAGGAGGGGTAGGTGCTACTGTGCTAAGATCCGAAATTGAAATTAACTTCAGTTTACCATTCAGGCCTTCCCTTAGAAGTTTTAAGCCTTCAGTAGACTCCAGGTACAAAATAATTACATCAGGCAGATTCTGCCATTGCAGTGTTGTATTGGTAGGGAGACACATCCTACTCTACCATTTTCACAGATGAGATCTTTATATACACATAGGTATATGTGTGTTCATGTATCCATATATGTATCCATATTTACCATGTACATATATGTATGTGTGTATGCAGAAAGATCTTTGTATGTATGTGAGTATTTATATATGATGTATACATTTTATGTTTGTATATATAAATGATGATATCTTTACAACTTTAAAGGTAATTTAGAGAGTCAGGGGAAATTTGGAGGAATATAATATAGATAGTTCCTAAAAATTCTTGAAATGTAAGTTAGTCAACAAGTACATCCTGGGGGTACCTGGGTGGCTCAATTGGTTGAGAGTCCAATTCTTGATTTTGGTTCAGGTTATGATCCCAGAATCGTAGAACTGATCCCCGCATCAGACTCCATGTGCACATGGAGTCTGCTTGGGATTCTGTCTCTCCTTCTGCCACTCTCCCTCATTTGCTCATAATCTCTCTCTCTCTCTCTCTCTCTCTCTCTCTCTCTCTTTCAAATTAAAAAAAAAAGAAACTGCATTCTGTATGTAGCATACATATTTCCTAGCATCTAGAAGAAATTAGATAATTTGGCAATATGTTGATGAATTTAGGTCATTAAAATCCAGGATTATTATTTATTAAATATTTGAATTTGTATTTGAATGTATGTGTAACCCTCTGATTATGTCTTATTATGATTAAGATGGTCAAAGAAGAGGCACCTAACTACAAGTAGAGATCATTTTATGATGCATTTTTATTTTTGTCCTTGGGGGAGTCTGATGATAAGATTCTACATACTGAATTTCCAGATTCCGTATAAATTTCCTTATTATTGCTGGATAACTTTGGTTTGTTGCTTTGCTTCTGTTTTTGAGTATTTATTTTATGCTAACATTTTTACTGCCTATTGAATGACTATTAACACACAGGTCAGTTAAAAGTGTCCATAGAGCACAGAATATTCTGCTAGAAAATATTTTGGAGATGTGCCTACTCACTATTTACATTGGCACTTGCAGTCTGCGGTATAATCAGAATGAGTTAGTGTAATGTTGTACTAAGTAAGCAGGTGGCTTAATTTTGCAGGAATTAAGCAGTCAGTAAAATAGGGAATTTGAATTTCGTCCATAAACACAGGAGTTGCTTTAGTTTCACAACATTGCCAAACTTGGAAAGGACATTAGGATTTGTGTGTGTGTGTGTGTGTGTGTGTGTGTGTGTGTGTACACACATAAATTAAAGGTAATAGAATATGAACTTGTTAGAAAATTGCTCAATATTGCAAAACAGATCACATCTTGGTGATTGAAAGAAATGCTAATATTATGGAATTTATTTCTTCCAACATATGGAACACACTGGAAATACAGATTCAAAAATGTTTTAAGCACATTAATATATTTATAATTTTATATCTAATAGGATATATAGTAAAGGTATATCCCAACAGGTTGACTTTACCATCAAATTAAAAAAATATTAAAATGATGCTTATATGCATAATGAAATATATACTTTGTATGCCTCATTTATTTTTTTACTATGTCTTTATAAAATACTAAGTCTTAATTTAGTATGGGGAAAGTACAATGTATTTAGTTGAAGTAATGTGGCCAAAATCAAACACCTAATAAATTGTCAAGTTAGGATTTCAAGCCAGCCTTTCTAATATCAAGGTTCTGTGCTTCACAAGTTATTAATGTTCCCATTTACTTAAGGAAAGTAAATCATGGGGGTAGATGAGTGTTTAAGAGGGCAGTGCTTACGTCTGTCTTGACCTGGAAGAATTTGCTGAATTAACATTTACACTCAGAAAAAATGAACATTATATTTCTAAACTGAGATGGGGAGAGAACAGTAGAGAGTATCATGAACAGAGAAATTATTATGAACAAAGATATGCAGATTCATAGTTTTTTAGGAGATGTGCACATAGTCCAAACATATTTTGAAAGGTAATTTAGAGTCTACCCTATGACCCAGCACTAGCACTGCTAGGAATTTACCCAAGGGATACAGGAGTACTGATGCATAGGGGCACTTGTACCCCAATGTTTATAGCAGCACTCTCAACAATAGCCAAATTGTGGAAAGAGCCTAAATGTCCATCAACTGATGAATGGATACAGAAATTGTGGTTTATATACACAATGGAGTACTACGTGGCAATGAGAAAGAATGAAATATGGCCCTTTGTAGCAACGTGGATGGAACTGGAGAGTGTGATGCTAAGTGAAATAAGCCATACAGAGAAAGACAGATACCATATGGTTTCACTCTTATGTGGATCCTGAGAAACTTAACAGAAACCCATGGGGGAGGGGAAGGAAAAAAAAAGAGGTTAGACTGGAAGACAGCCAAAGCATAAGAGACTCTTAAAAACTGAGAACAAACTGAGGGTTGATGGGGGGTGGGAGGGAAGAGAGGGTGGGTGATGGGTATTGAGGAGGGCACCTTTTGGGATGAGCACTGGGTGTTGTATGGAAACAAATTTGACAATAAACTTCATATATTGAAAAAAAAAAAGAAAGGTAATTTAGAGTCAGATTGTTAAAAGCTTTCATTGAGCTTATAGGATGAAACTTAAATTGTATCATATAGGAAATAACAAGGGATTTAGGAAATGAAAAAATGCTCCTAATCATAATTCATAACCTCGTAATCTATTCTGTTTGAAATATATTAAAATGTTATATATACACAATATCAACACATTTATGTATATAACCGTCATATATATGTTGATTTGTTTACCCCACAAGATTTCATTTATATTAGATTCAAGCAGTTGCATGACTTTAGATGATGAGTTCCTACGGGAAGTGTTAAGAGACTTTGTGTCAATCAAGTCCATTCATATAAATATGTTTTTTTCTCTTCCACATCTTCGGATACATAAGAGACCCATGTATCCCGTGGTTTAATAGCACAATGATTCAAATTGTTCTTTTAATTGTGCGTCTCAATCATTTTTATGATTTATTGTTTTCTAGAAGAACTAGAATGAGAATCCAACAAGTTAAAAACATCAAAGTCTTTTGAGTCTGACAGAACTTTTTATGAGTCCTGCCTAAGCCCACTCTTTGAATAGGATAGTTAACTCCCCAAAATATCCATTTTTAATCTATCAAATGGTGGGAACTTACTTCTAATACATGATGTTGCTATGAGAACAAAGAAAGGTGGAGAACACACCATAGTGTGATCAAGGATTATTAGTTTTTGTCTTTCCACCATGCCTACTCTTGGTCATTACTTTGAACTAGGATCAACAATCTTTGAGTTTTGGCTGGAACATGCATGCGGCAGTTTAATCTAGGTTTGATCTAGAGAGGCAAGGCCAGACATGAGGTTTTGTTAGAGGAGGGTCATGAACAGAATTTGAATCATTATTTTAAGCCTCTCCCATCGTTAGCAATATAGTTAAGGGTTTTCAGAAGGCAAAGTGATCTTCAAGGTATTGTTTGATAGTAGAATCAAAATGTTTTGGTGTTATTCTCAATTTCTCCTTCCTTTCAGGTAGCTCTAAAATAGCTCTAAGAAGGAATAAGGCTTTAGCTTCCCAAATTGTACTGAATACTGAAATCATGTAGTGAGCTTCTAAAACTCTGGATGACAGGGTCATAGCCCATATCAATTAAATCTTTATGCCTGTAGGTAAGAGCCAAGAATAAATATAAATGTTTTTAAAGACCCCTCTCTCCCTCTTCCTCCTGATGATTTGACTGTGCATCAAAGTTTAAGATTCACTGGCTTTGGGAAATATTCTCTTTCAATTTGAGGTTCAAACTAAGATTTTTATGTAGGCCAAAAACCAGATTAAATTAAATATAGTCAGTCAAGCAATAAAATAAAAATGATCTAAAGTTATTTACTTTTCATTATCAGCTGTTGATAAAGATTATAAATTGTCTTCAAATATTGTCAGGTGTTATTGTTTATTGTCTAATGTTGAAATAACATAAAGTTTACATTACTGTACTTGTATATTGTAAACACAAATTTTTAGCTTTCAGGGTTTGGATTCAAATGGGGACAGGGCATACATAAGTGGCAGAAATGTAATGTTGGGCAGACTATCTAAATGCAGATATCTAAGGATGGTCTCGCTGTCAGTTTTCTCATTGAAAATGCAATGTTTCCTGGGTTTTATTCTTCCATCAAATCCAAAAGAAGGCGTGATGACATATAATCATCACCGTTTAGCTAAAATGGCTTTTAACTGTATTCAGCAGGACTTTCTATTAGAAGTTGTGTAATAAACTCCATTATCAAGTAGATATTACCAGAAATCGTTATCACTAACTCAAGTTGTATTATTTTGTGAATTCTTCTAGTATGTCTCATTTTATGATACTTGATTCCACCTAAATTTGTTATTTTCTTCTCTTGATTGTTTCTCTAACACTACCATCACTTAGTTGTCAACTGTAACAGCCTTGTTTATTACATGTACTATTACAATTTTACATTATTTAGGCAGAATTTACTATTGCTGAAGAATTAGAAGGTTTACCCTTATCTCTAAGTTTTATACATACATATATATGTATGTATGTATGCTTCTTTGGTATGTCACACAAATTCTCTTCACTCAATGAGCTGTTGACAAGATGTAGACATTGTGTCAGGAAATAGATCTATCACACAAAATAACCCAATTGCCTGCTTAATGGTAAACACGCTGAAAAGAAAATAGTGAAAGCATAGCTCAAGTAATCATATCCAATCATGATCATTATGTTGGATGCCTTTTTATAAGAGTGCTAGGTGGTATTTTTCTCCCTTTTTTTTCTTTTTAATGTATGATGTCAATACACATATGCTGTTAGAAAAAAATTACCATATATCTCAATCTAGCAATATGTACTTATTAACTATTTGCAATAAGGACCAAGAATCATAACATGATGACATAATAACCTAAACATATTCTATATTTTATTTTATGTAACTTATATTGTATAAGAATCTAAGTCCAGTCACAATGTTGCCATCAAACACTACTGACAAAATATAAGCTCATAATACAGCTTGTATAAATAATTAAAATTTACTACCAAGTTAATTTTAAAAAGCACTTGCACAGTCAGATCATGCTGGTTTTATGAACTGTTTATGCAGCAGTGGGGTAACTTTATGAAATCTATGTACATTCTGAATAAAAAGTATTAAGTATTCATGAGGTTATTGTGTGATGTGTCTGGCAATACAGTGTGCATACATTATATGGATATATAAATTTAACTCAGTGTTTTAAATATAAAACAAATAATGCTTACTATTTACAAAAGGACGCTTCATGCAAATTCTAGAAAATTTAAGTTTTTAAAAGTAACCAGATACAGTATAAAATTGATGGCATATACTACACAATAATTTTAGGAAGTTACTAACTTCCCAATTTTTTACAAGAAGAAATCCTTCAATTTAATTTATTCACATTGCTTTTTGGTGCTCAATGTAATCCAGTAACTGCCTGAAAAATATGCATGTATTTCTTAACTGATTGTTGGTGCATAGCCAAAAGTGTATATTCACACAAAACAAATTCCTACATTTTAAAATCATGTCTTAACAAAATCATGTCCTACACATTATCCATAAATAACACTTTTGGAAAATTCAGACTTCATCTTTTCTTTTTAAAGTTGATCCATACTTCTTTCTGTATTTTCAGACTTATTTTTTTTTTGGTATTTATTGTCTGTACAGAAGCACTGAGATTTTTTTTTAATATTTATTTATTTGTAAGAGCAAGAGAGAGAGCACGAGTGGGAGAGGGGCAGCGAGCTAGCTAGCTAGAGAATCAGGAGCAGGCTCAGCACTGTCACTGTCAGCACAGAGACTGATGTGGGGCTCCAACCAATGAATCGTGAGATCATGACCTGAACTGAAGTCAGAAACTCAACCAACTGAGCCACCCAGGTGCCCCAAACACTGAGATTTTTGATGATTCTCCAGATAGTTTCTCTTCATCAATCATATCTTCTCAACTGAACAACAGATTTCAGATATTCACATTATAACATCTAACTTCTTTTCAATCCCATATAATTTACCACTTTGCATAATGCCTGATGGGATAAAGTATACATTCTATATTGTTTTCAAATTAATGTCCACCCCTAAACCCATCAATCTGAATTAAGTCACTATTGCATCACCTGTGGTCTATATGCATTTTTAACCTGTTACTAACACTGCTACTGTAAGGCTAATGTCATACACGACAGCTTCAAATCCAAATAATTTTATGCCAATATCACTTTCCATTCTACTTTAATACTGGGATTATTAGAATCACTTTCCGTGGAGAAGTGATTCTTGTAGCATGTATAGAAGTTGAGTCCACCACCTTAATTTTATTAACGTGAGATACAATCCACTCAGATTACATAGTAACGATAAGTGTGCTACAATAAAAAGTGTGCTGTGCAGAGAACATATTACTGACCCCTTGTTGCCAGTTTGTTCCAACCCCTGTTCACAGTGTTGCCTTCAGTTTCTGTATCATTGAGACATTTGTTTTGTGAAAGATCTTTCTTTATCCTTATGCTAGTAAAGAAGCTCATGCATTTCAAAACGACCACTAAATCCATTTTTGTCTCTCTTGTTTATTTTGAAAGAAAAATCTTTCAGAACTTGTTAAAAATAATATGAAGAGGTCTATCAGAAGCAAATACAGCATTCAATTACCATCAACTTTATTTAGCCAATCCTTCTGGTACATTCAAATCCTTCTATAAAACTTGTAATAAAAGGGTATGATTGGTAAATTTGATAACCTCATAAATTAAAATTCTAGTAAAACTTTTTTATAATTGGAGAAAACATTTTAATTGAATAATTTGTAAACTCTTTGAAATTTCAAAAACATAACTAGTATCAGGACACTCAGTACATTGTTAACAAATTATCCTCATCACAAGGGCCCTGATAAGAGGGAGACAGGAGAGTCAGAGATGAAGAGGGGACAGGATGGCAGAAGCCAGAGGTGACAGAGATTTGAAGATGTCGCACTTCTGTCCTTGAAAATGGAGGAGACTTCTCAAGTAAGGATACAGGCCTCTAAGGCCTGGAAAAAGCAAGAAAAGAAACTCTCCTAGGTTCTCCACAACATAGCCTGCCAATACATGGATTTTAGGTCTTTTGACCTCTATAATTGAAGGATAGTAAATGTGTTGTTTTAAGCCACCAAGCTTATGGTAGTTTGTTACAGCAACAATAGAAACTTAATACCCTGAAAAAGCACTTTGCCATTGTTTCGAAGGTGAAGAAGAAGGTTGTTTAAAAAGTTTTATTTATAATTTTAGCTTTTATTTAATTTTTTTAATGTTTTATTTTATATTTGAGAGGGAGAGAGAGAGAGAGCACCAACAGGGGAAGGGCAGAGAGACAGAGACAGAATCTGAAGCAGGCTCCAGGCTCTGAGCCATCAGCAGAGCCTGACGTGGGGCTTGAACTCATGAACTGTGAGATCACGACCTGAGCTGAAGTTGGACGCTTAATCCACTGAGCCACCCAGGCACCCCTATATTTCTAGCTTTTTCTTAGCATTTATTATGAGCCATCTCTGTGCTAATCACATATCTCAATACTTCAAAAGGGAAGAGATAAAATTTATCCAAGTTTTCTTTTTGTAGCAGTTTGTTCTTCTACCAATTAATAGAACTGAAATGCAGTTTGGTATTTAGATGTGTTTATTATGTTTACTTTTTGTAATCAAGATAGGATGAAAATGCCTCTTTATTAGACAGATGTTTAGGGGCACCTGGGTAACTCTGTCAGTTAAGTGTCTGACTCTTGATTTCAGCTCAGGTCATGATCTTGTGGTTCATGAATTTGAGTCCCACATCGGACTCTGCTCTGACAGTGAAGAGCCTGCTTGGGATTTTCTCTCTCTCTCTCTCTCTTTGCCCCTGCCCCACTCTCTCTCACTCTCTCTCTCTCAAAATAAATAAAAATATTTTAAGAAAAAAAATAGATGTTTAGTTGTTTTGACTACTCTTGGATCTTACTTAGAAAACCTAATCCTAACCCTAATTGTAAATATTCTTGGTGGCATGGTGGGCTTTTATCAGTGCCTTTTAAAAATTCCTCAAGCTCTGGGACACCTGGGTGCCTCAGTGGGTTAAGCTTCCGACTTTGGCTGAGGTCATGATCTCATGGTTTGTGGGTTTGAGCCCCGCATCTGACTCTCTGCTGTCAGCATAGAGCCTGCTTCAGATCTCTCTCTGTCCCCCTCTCTCTCTGCCCCTCCCCCCCTCAAAAATAAATAAACCTTCAAAATCATAAAGTAAAATTCCTCAAGTTCTGCAAATTCTCAGATTTTTACAAGATGAACATTTATTTTTGGTCTGAAATTAGTGTATTAAAATTTGATCTCAGAACCTATTAACAGTATTCATTAATGCTCTTTACCTTATAATCTCTCCTTTTCTGTGTCTGGAAACATAATGGGTTGTATTTCTTCAACTCTTTTGAAGAAAAGTATGGCCATTCCATTGGCCAATAAAATGTGAGAATAAGAAATAGCTGTCAGTAAACTATAGTAACTTTAAGTGCCAGTGCACATCTCCCTGTCTAGACACAGGTGAGTGTTTGTATGGACACGGGGCCTCCATTAGCCTCCACCCTTAGTCACTTGCCTGTCTCTTTTGAAGCTTGTGTTATAAACAAGAAATAAAATTTTGTTTTTGGCCAGTGAGATGTTGGGTTATATTTTATAAACCACCACATCACAATCTACTCTGATTGATATGCTTCCACCCAAAAGTAATTTCAATGACAAAAAAACTACAGCGTACTTAATCACTCTATTTTTTGTTCTTTACTCTGATTGTATCCATCATCATTATGAGATCTATATTCAATTTTGGGGCGAGGATGATAAACATCTGTTTCCTGATTATCTATAGATTCTCTAAAAAAGAATATATTTTAAATAATCAGTAAAAATCAACTGAATTTCTGTTCATAAATTTAATTTCCTGTGTGAAAATTATATCCCTGGGCCATACCAGCTTAATAAAAGTTTGTTTCAGTTACTGTTCCAGACAGGTTTGCTGTTGGATTTGATATAAGAAACGAGTAAGGAGGGAATATCTGCTTGATCTTCAAATGCAAAGCATAAATTTTAAAGTTATTTGAAGGGAGTAAATTTGAATTAAGAATTTTATTGGAATGTGCATCTGATCTTTCTCCTTGTTTACAACCTTATTCTGTTCTTAAATTTTTGCAAAGCTATAGACCCCTCACAATATTAAATTCTCTCTGTCATATTCAGTGATTTAATGTTCTACCCTTGAATGTCATTTCTACAACAGGTGAGTTATGTGTGAGCCTAAGGCAAAGCTCTAGCTTCCTTCTTCCACACGACTTTGCCATTTCCCATTCTCCAAATACACTGAAACACACACTCTCTTTTTCACAAATACACGTACCCACACACAGAAACACAGAAACTTATGACTATATACACAGAAACCTATGACTATCTGCATTTGTCATTAAGAATTGTATATGATGCCACAAAATTGTACATGACGCCACAAAAGAAGCTCAGTGGAATACTATGTAGATAATAATACTTAATTGAACTGGTTGATTACATGCTCTTGTATTTAACATATATAGAATTTACAATATTGTTCTAAGATTACCTGAGACAACAAACTACTTTTTTAAACCATTCTTTGGGTCTTACATTACATCATGCACTCATCCCATCTACACAGGAAAAAGAAATCATGAGCTCTTTTTTCAGTGTATGACATAACTGTCTCCCCACTCCATTCTTACTAATATGCAGAGTTCCAGATTTTCATTTCCCCACATTAAATGTTTCTTCCCAGATTATATTTTTCATATTGCATTGGTCCACCTACTCCGCACTTCATGTGTCCATCATCACTGGGTACCGATGTCAGAAGAAGTTCAATGTGGATTTGTTTTATAACAGTTTTACTGTCATATAATTCACACGCAAATCTATACACCTTTTAAAAATGTACAATTCAGTGATTTTTAGTAAATTCACAGGGTTGTGTGCTCATCATTACTATCTAACATTAGAACTTCTTATCACTGTTTCTAAAAGCCCCACACACACATTAGTACTCACTTGCCATTACAGTAGTCCCCTCCCCTTTCATAGTTTTGCTTTTGTAGTTTTAGTTACCTGAGATCAACCATGATTCAGAAGTAGATGATTCTCTTTCTGAAGTATGGGCAAAAGGGAAATAGTAGCCTAATACTGTGTCACAATGTCTATATCATTCCACTCACTTCATCTCATCACACAGGCATTTTATGATCTCACATCATCACGAGAAGCGTGAGTGCAATACAATTTGGTTATTTTGAGAAAAAGATCACATTCATGTATCTTTTAGTACAGTATATTGCCATAATTGTTATATTTTACTATTGTTTTTGGTCTCTTGCTCTGCTTAAATTATTACTTAAGATTTACCATAAATATGTATGTACATGAAAAGCAGTGTATATAGGGCTTGATACTATCTGTGGTTTCAGGCATCTACTGGAGGTATTGGAACGTATCCCCTGTGGATAAGGGGGCACTACTGTACTCTCTTGCAAACCAGCCTTGTCAACCACTAGTCTATCTCTATGGACTTGCCTATCCTGGACATTTTACATAAAAGGACTCATGAGCAACTGTACAATTGAAAGCAACTAGACAAATACACTAGATATTATTTATTTTGAGGGAGAGAGAGAGACAGAGAGAGAATCCTAAGCAGGCCCCGCACTGTCAGTGCAGAGCCAGATGCAAGCTCAAACCGAAGAACCATGAGATCATGACCTGAGCCAAAACCAAAAGCTGGACGCTTAACCAACTGAACCACCTGGGAGCCTCATAAAATTAACAAAAAATGTAATGTTCCACTGATAGTAGACTTTACCTACATAAACAGTTGATTCCGTTTGTATTTTCTAATCTGCAACCTGAAACCTTTAAAATAAGGAATAGTTCTAGACACTAGAATCAATCAATGAAAATAATAGATTCTGTTTAAACAGGCAAGAATACAGATTTTACTAAAACTTAAAGTTTATAATAATTAGCTTATTATTATCAGTTATTGTGATAGAGAAATGGAACTAAATACTTCCATAGGGCAAAGAACTAATGGGAGATATATCTTTTGGTATACCTTATAACAAACTTCAGACAATATTCAAATACTACCATGTGATTTTTCTTATGATAAATTATTGCTATTTAGGCTTAGCAAAATTTCATTTTGTCTTTTTCAATTTATTTATATATATATTCATATATACATAGATATATACATATATATGTATAAATATATATATATACACACATATACACACACATACTTGTGTGTGTATATATATATATATATATATATATATATATATATACACACACACACGAGGTAACTTTCTAGAAATGTTTGAAAAGAAAGATATTGAAATTTTAACCTAAGGATTAATTTATATCTTTAAATGCTTGGAATTAGTTATTTGGAAATTTACCTCCATAGAATCATTCTTTACACTTCTCTGTATAATGCAATAAACAATAAAAATCACATATGAAGTAAAATATCATATTACTTGGTTTATTCTAAGTTACCAATCATGAAATTTGAATATTCTGGAAGAAGGAAAAACTTTCAGAGAAGTCTTAGTTTCACAAAATTGTTAAGGGGAAAGTTATGCTTTTCTGATGATTTGAGTAATATGAATAAGTTATTTGCCCTTAAAGTAGCAGAAAGAATTAATTTTTGAGCACAATGAAATTAAAAGGCTTTAGCTTGCCTGATCTGAACAAAGTAAGATGAATTTTTAATACAGTGAATTAATTAGGCACATAATGAGAAATAGAATATATAATATTTCTAATTCAGATAAATCGCAAAATATCCCAGATCCTAAAAGAAATAAATATCATTCATCATAGACACACCTTAAATTATGTTTATTGGAAAATATTAATGGCAACAGATATAACAGAAACGTTAGATGAATTCTATTGCTGATTTAGTTTCGCGAAATTACATTTCATTTTGACCCTCATCTGTAACTTTCTGCAGAGTTAATCTTAGGACATTACTCATTTTTGAAGGTGTTAATGTACCATAAAGGATTTGTATTATCGTTAGACATACTATCTATGCCAGGTGTTACATGTTCTCTGCATCTGCCCTGAAGTTCATTTAACAGCTTATAAATCTTTATGACCATATGATGTGTTTCTGTGATCACTTGCATCCTTAAAAAGATTCTGAAACATATGAGATTAAGTTATTTTTAAACCTTTTTACATAACACAGTACCTATGGGTTAATTTTAATACTTTTGATTTACATAATATTTAATTTCATAGTTTGAACAACTTTCAGTGTATATGTATATACATATATGTGATTATATGTTAACATGCAATATGATATAGTGACTTGGGATCTAATCTCTGTATTTAAAGACACTTTACATTTGGGTAGGAGGGAGGGGAGGGTGGGTGATGGGCATTGAGGAGGGCACCTGTTGGGATGAGCACTGGGTATTGTATGGCAACCAATTTGACAATAAGTTTCATATTAAAAAAATTTAAAAAAATAAAAACACTTTACATTTCCCAGACTTAGTGCCCTAATCTACAAATCATTGTATGTGAGCTAGATGATTTATAAGCATAGCATTTTTTTGAATTCTTTTGTTCTATGATCAGTACTAAATTGCAGGGTTGCATAAAATGATGTATATTTTATTTCATGTATTCAATACATTCTTTAGCCAATCACAAGTACACTGTACGAAAATAAATTTATTTTATTTACATTTATTTGCATTTCATATTTTATGACAAATATACCTGACCATACATCTTTTTGTGCCAGTTGTGTAGAATTTATATTAACTAGCTGAAGAAATAGAGTCAAAGGAAATTTTTATATAATTTGATCACTCAGGTACCTGAGGAATAGACTCAGGAAAATATTAAATTAAAACTTTTTTTGTAAATAAAATTATTTGAAAAATATAGGCTAACATCTATATCTAAAAATGTAAAACAATTTGACAAATCCTGTTTTATTTTTTTTAATAAATCCTATTTTAAAATAAAAGGCAGATACTGAATTTTAGTCCTTATAATTTATTAGTTAGCAATCTTTTAAAATCTGTTTCATAACCTATTATAAGAGCTAAGAAGTTTTCTCATATTATAGAAACTTCTGTAGATGTCTGGCATGCTTACTGAAAAAGCACATTTCTGAACACCACAGCAAACCCACTGAATCAGAATTATCAAGGGCATTTGACTATTTTCTCCCTTATCTCCCTTCCCTTTCCCTTTTTCCTTCCCGCCCCCTCTCTTCCTCTCTTCTCTCTGTTTATTCTTTCCTTTTTTCCTTTTTCTTTCTTTCTATGAAATATCCCTGTAGTTCTTACCAACAGCAATATTAAGGAAAACTTCAGATTTAACATTGGAATATTTAGAGTTTAGATAACATCTAGCTTTATGGTACATTTAATTAGTTTGAAAAATTGTATGCATCATTAGTCCACAGCCCATAACCTTTAAAAATTTTTTTGTCCTTTATAGGGCTCTCAAAGTTTTCTATCTTTATCCTATATATATATATATGTACATATATATGTACATATACATATATATATATATATTTTTATATACATATATTATATACATATATATATATATTTTTTTTTTTTTAGTTTATTTGTTTCAAGAGAGACAGAGACAGCACAAGTGAAGGGGGAGGCAGAGAGAGAGAATCCCAAGCCAACTGTGCACTGTCAGCACAGAGCCCGACATGGGGCTCGAGTCAGGAAACCAGGAGATCATGACCTGAGCTGAAACCAAGAGTCCGACCCCTAACCAACTGAGCCACCTAGGCACCTCAATTTTTTTCTTATATTGATGATTATAATAGACTTGTTATAAGACTATAACTCAACTTTTCTATAAGTAAAGCAGATATTCAGCAATGTGTTAGTCACTGACTCTTCTTTTCTGTCAGATTTTTAAAATTACAAGTAAGAAGCAAAGACTCAATATGGCAATATATTGTTTTAGCAGATATCTGGATAAAATTGATAGGCAGTTTCTGTCCTTTTTATTTTTTTAACAGTATCACAAGGAGAAAATAGGGCATAATATCTCATAAAATATTTTAGGAAAGCTACATTTCAGTATAGATTTAAACTAGTATGAGTGAGTAGCATGAGTTTCTAGTGTTTTATTTATGTTTATTCATTTAATTCCTGCAATAACTCTATGAAGTAGGTAGAAACTTATGTCTGTTTTTACAGATGAGGGAAGTGAGGCATAGAGACATTAAGAAACTTATTAAAGGCTGTGACCTAGGCAGTGGAGCTCCAGGGTCTATGTGTATAATCAGTACACTCTATAGACTTTGAGTGTTTTAGCGATGACCACAATCACATATATTATAGTTTAAAAGATAAATTTGCAATGTTGAATGTTCTTCAGTCTAAATTTCTGTTTTTCCTTTTCTCCAGATATTTTTCTAATTATTTCCAATAATTTACTTTTTTCATTAAGAAAGAAGTATATATTACTAATATCTCTGGTTTTCTTATGATATAAGGAAAACAATTGGAATAAAATTAATAGATGTAAAATGATTACTGTTAAGTGCTCATTCTAAATGTTTGAGCAGAACGTTTGGCAAGTTATCACGGGTTTTGTTATCAATTGTTATGTGACTGTGGACCATTTACAGTGATGAGAAAGGAGATTTTAAGTTACTTCATCTTCTTGTAATCTTTCATCTCTAAATTAGTTCTTCTGAGTCCCTCCGTTTTTTAACTCTTTGGCATTACTCTGTTTTGTCATCTGATGTAATAAGACCCAGATTAATAACTATGCAGTTAGTGTTATCTTCTAATTAACTACAAAAATCTAATATATATCCTTAGATACAGTAAGATTTTTCTTCAGATAGTGAGACAGATAGTGATAGGAGATACGTATTTGTGAGTGTGTGTGTGTGTGTGTGTACATATATATATATATATGTATATATATATATATATATGTATATCTATTGATGTCATTGGCTGATAGATTTGTTATCACACTTAATTGCAAGTACACTTATTTATCTATAACCAGATACAGAGAATCTCTTAAAAACATAGCATGGATTTTTAAGCATCAATTATTACTGGATGGGAGATATTGTCCCCAATAAGAGGCTTTCAGTGTTTTCATATAATTTAAAAAATTACAAGTTTCAAAAAGGTTAATTTTTATCAAATTTTATAAAATTCCATAATAGAATAAGTAGACTTAAGTCCAAAAGAACAGAGTGATAGTTGTATTCATCATATCATGTCTATTCTAAAATAATGGAATGAGGAATATTGGTTAATTATATTCAATCTACTCATTATATTTCATTTTTAACAACTTGTTTTCAAAGTGAAGCATCAGGGGCACAGTGGTAAATAACACTATCAAGACAATGATCCCATGTAGATCATTATTCAGTCTGTGGAGACTAGTAGTAAATAAAAAGATAACTCAAATTTTAATAAGTGCTTGTAGAAATTAATTAAGTGATGAAACTTCAAAGGAATGATGATGCTATTTTCTATAAAGCAATCTGGAAGCCTCTTTGAGAAAGTGTAATATGACCTGAGACCTGATAGATGAGAATGTTTCAGCTCTCAAAGCAAGAGTCTGAATTTGAGGGTGGTGCATTATGATAAAGGTAAAGAAGAGAGACCAACTGATATGGCTGGAGCAAAGAAAGGAAAAGTAAGGGGTTGAATAAACTGGAGATTTAGTCAAGACTGAGGTTATATTATTTCTGATTGCAAGGGGTGACTTCAGCGTATATGTAGGGAAAATTCTGTGACTTCTCCAGGTGCTATTGGAATAATAGGCTTCTGTGGTTGTTGTTCCAGAAGAGTTATTCACATATGCATTGCTTATCTTTTATCTTTTTCTTTTTGGAATGAGAATCTGTTTGATTGTGGTTTTATTTACTGAGATGAAAATGCTGGGAGCACAACAAGCCAGAAGGAGTTGGATGAGTGGTGAGAAAAACAAAAGCTCTGTTTTGACACATTTTATTTATTTATTTATTTACTTACTTACTTACTTACTTAAATTTGTTTTGTTTTGTCTTGGTACATTTTAAGTTTGGGAGGTCTATTAGATATCTAACTTGAAATAAATATTAAAATATCAGTTGTGGAACTTAGTGAAGAGTTGGTAGATATAGATTTAGATTTTTAAAAACATCATAAATCTATATTTAGCTAAAACCATATAATTGTATAACCAAGCTCATGAAGAGAATGTAGAGAGAATAGATTGGGCCCCAGATCAGACTGGAAGATGGGAGAGAAGCCAATGTGAGGATGAAGGGAGCAGTGAGTGAGGAAAGAGAAACACCAGGAACCCATGTCATCAGTGTGGTGTCAGGGATCATGGGTGATTGTATGTCTCATGTAAACTCTTCCACTCCTAGATCTGTAGTTAATTTGGAAATACATTTCCCACAGATGCTTAATTATCTTCTAATCTTAATGAATTTTACATGCCAATAGCAAAATGCTGTTTTTAAAAGGTGTAGTTCTCGATTCTACTTTATTTCTTAGTTTTCTTGACTCATGCCTCTCTGTCAATCTAAAGTTTTCTGCATTGAAGGTATCAGGAAAAATAGTTGTAAAGTCTTCATCCTTAATCTATTTATCCTTAAGCCGTTTGATCATTTTGTTCAGAGCTTTTGTTAATCCCTTTTGTACCTATTTGGGATCTAGGAGCACTAGTTTTGTCCAGTTCTATAAGTCTCCTGTCTGTCTTCTTTTTAACTATTGAGTCTGCCGATTATTTCTTAAGCCCATCTTTTTCTTGTAATATCTTGCTCAGCATATTCAGTAGCAACCAGAACATATTTTTAACCTTCTGTTTTCTAACATTTTCCCTTAAAGCTTCTGACTGAGGAAACAATATTCTTTCCTACTTAGAACAGACAGCAGTATTAATAATTTTGTCACTACCTGATACAGGTAATCATCTCTTCAACATTCAGGAATAATTTTGTCACAGATGTCCTCTCAGATTCCAGGCCAGATATTATTGTTTTGACAGTTGCACCCTTCTTTTGGTACTGATTTCTGTATCACTTTTCCTCCTATTTTACATGACAGAACTGATTATAAGACTTTAACCCAAATTCATGGAGGCTGGGGAATTTAGAAAGTGGATGGGAATTTTCTGAGCACTAACAGTATTGTCCACATTACATTATAATGATTTCTCTTTTAACTTCTTCCCTTTTCCTTCCTAACTTCTTTCCTTTTTTCTTCCTTTTGGTAGAAAAGAAGAAAGAGCAGGACAGAAGACAGAATCAGGTCTGCATAAGAATGAAAGACTGGGTTCCCAAGAAAATGTGTTTGAGTTGGGGTTACTTATAGGAAGTTGTGGAAAAGCGACAGAATGTAAGCTCAGACTTGAAAGATGAACATTTTATTTTCTCAGGATAGAAAGATTGGATAGAGTAATGATTTCCAAAACTGGCTCATCAAAATCTCAAGTTTCTTTTTTTACAAGTATAAACACCAGTTTTCATCCTAGACCCATGAAATGAGACTTGCCAAATATAGTACTCTGCATTTTATGTTTGCTGAAAATATAGTATCTCCATTTTATGCATCTTTCTATATTGTGAAAAGAATGTTCTACTTCCTCTGGTTCACAAACTGTTCTTTTCATAATATAGGGAGCTCAAATCAATTCTTAGTATTAAAAAAATCACCAGTTTTATCACCACAGTAGAATTCTAAACTTCATGAATCTGTGTCATGATCTTTAATTGCTTTGCTTAATATTGTCACATTTTTAGGGTTCCAAGTAATTTTTCAGTACCAGGAAAGGTCTACAAGGCTCATTACAGAAATCTGACTCATACTTTGTGATTACTAAGATTAGTAATTCTAAGCTGGCACATAGATAATTTGGAGAAAATCAGTTTAAATAAATGTTTTTGTGATGCTTTAATTTGACTACATTAGCATCATATTACTAACATAACTTACATAAGTTTCTTCAAAATTGAAAGTATCTGTTTTAGAAGTTAGATCCCAGTTTCAGGCAGGGTATCAGCATGAAACAGATGGCACAGTCAAATTAGAATACTTCAGGGAGTTTTTAATAAAGAGAATATTTATGAAAGTGTGAACGGAGTATAGCATATCAGAAAGGATGGTATGATTCTAAGGAGCTAATAATGGCAAAGCTAGGACCTTCTAGGACTAAAAGAAGGAAGGTAGGGAGCAATTACGGGAAGGGAAGGGAAGGGAAGGGAAGGGAAGGGAAGGACGATAGCTTGGGAGGCACAGCCACCTCCATTCAACCTACCGTACTCCAGAACGAGGGTAACCCTGTAGGGAAGGAGCCAGAGTAAGAAATGCCCTCACTTCACTGTCCTACTTCTGGCTGACTGCCTTCCAGGGATCTCATTGACTGACATACACCAGTAGCTAGAAAATAAGAAATGCAACAGATAATGTGATTTTTCTGCAAATGTTCTTTTCCCATATGTTGTATCAAGTTAAATCGGATGTTGGGCCCAACCTATGAGTAAGGTCATTGTTGAATTAATCTGCGTGGACTGCCATAACAAAATACCACAGACTTTGTAAAATGATGGAAATTTAATTTCTTGTTTCACGTTGCTGGAGGCTAGAAGTCCAATATAAGGTGTGTCAGCAGGGCTGGTGTCCAGTGAAGAGACTCTCAGCTTGCAGACTGCTGCCGTTTCACTGTGTGCTCACATGGTCTTTCCTTTGTGTGCAAATGCGCAGATTTCTGGTCTCTCTTCCTCTTCTTATAAAGACACCAGTCCTATTGGATTAGGACCCCACCCTATAACCTCATTTAATTTTCGTTATCTCCATAAAGGCCCTGTCTCCAAATACAGCCACATTGGGGGTTAGGGCATCAGCATATCAATTTTGGGGGAATATAGTTCAGTCCATAACATAGGGGATATTCTTAAGATGAGTATATTTTATTAGTTCAAAATCATGACTACTTCAGCCCGTAAAGCCAGTTAATAATGGTAATTCGTCTATTTTTATAGGCATAAATTTTGGAATATGTGATAAGGAGTAAGTTTTAAAGTTACATATCAATCTTCTAATATATCTATTGTTCTTATCTGTTTTACATATTGATAAAGTACATGTTTTTATGAAGGAGTTAAAGAGTTATAAATAAAAAGGTTTTTTTTTAAGGATGCCTTTCAATTTTAGGAACTTCGTAAATTACATAGCTGAAATTCCAAAACTGATTCTTAGAGTGATTTCTACTCCTCTTTTGAGAGAGTAACAGTTTGAGTACTCCCTAGATTCCACTATTGACAAATCACTTTTGAGGCAAGCAATGAGAAGTTTTTTAATCCTTGTTATTTGACAAAATTATTTTAATTTCTTGTAACATTATGAGTTGTGCATTCTTATTAAAATTCCAGCTAGTAATATGCCCACCTCTGTTGGGTATTTATTTAAAATATCAAGAACTCAAAAGCTAATTTTCTTTGGGTTTGCTTTAACTGTTAAGTCCATTTATCACTTTTTTTTTCTAAAGGCCGTGATGATCTGTGAATCTACATTGCCCAACAGGAATGATTTCAATTGTTAAAATTATCACCAAGATTCTAAAGGTGTTCAGTAAAGGAAAGGTATTTTTTTCTATCCATATCAATACATTTTACTTTTTTATTATTTTTTAAAGTTTATTTATTTATTTTGAGGGGGGGAGAGCACAGTAGAGGAGGAACAGAGAGAGCAGAGAGAGAGAATCCCAAACAGCTCCTGCACTGTCAGTACAGAGCCTGATGTGGGGCTCAAGCTCACGAAACAAGAGATCATGACCTAAGCTGAAATCAAGAGTTGGACACTTGACTAATTGACCAGGTACCCCCCCATATCAATACATTTTTTTTCTTAGATATGGTCCCTAAAGAATAAGTGACAAAAGAAAAAATTATATAAATTGGACTTCATCAACACTAAAAACTGTTGTGCTTCAAAGGACACCATCAAGTGAAAAGATAATTCATAGAATAAGAGAAAATGTTTGCAGATCATATATTTGACTACTTGTATCCAGAAGTAGTAAAAAAATCTCTTACAACTACTAAAAAAAAGATGAATAGCCTAATTAAAATTGGTTAAATGATTTGAATAGACATTTCTTCAAAAATACATACAAAGTACCATGAAAAGATGTTCTAATTCAGTAGCCATCTGAGAAATCAATATCATTTCACACTCTCTAGGATGACTGTCACACACACAAAAAAAACAGATAATAACAAATAATGGTCAGGATGTGGAGAAATTAGAACACCCCTATATTGCTTATAAAGATATTAAATGGTGCAGCTCTTTGAAAAACAGCCTGGGTGTTCATCAAAATGTTAAACATAAAGTTTCCATATGACTAATCAATTCAGCTTCTAGGTATAAAGCCAATAGAAAGTATATGTCCAAACAAAAACTTGTAAATGAAAGTTATTAGCATTATTCATACCAGCCAAAAAGTATGAAGAGCCCACATGTCTATCAAATAATAATGCATAAGCAAATGTGGTATATCCATACAATGGAATATTATTCAGCAATAAAAAAATGAAGTACTGATGCATAAAATACACAGGTAAACCTTGAAAATATTGTGCTAAGTGAAATCCAGTCACAAAAGACTACATAGTGTATGATTCCATTTATATAAAATGCCCAGAATATGCATATCCAAAGTGACAGCAAATGGAGTTGTGGTTGCTGGCAGCTAGGGTTAGGGAAATGGGAAATGACTGCTAACAGGTATGGGATTCCTCTAGGAAGATGTATATTTTCTAAAATTAGATAGTTGTGATGGCTACACACCTCCTGTGAGTGTACTAAAAACTTATTTCTACACTTCAGATGGGTAAATTTATGGCATGTGAATGTTATCTCAATAAAGCTGTTGAAAATCATGACAATTTAAGTGTGTAAACATCTCACCTGTTGTTGTTTTTTCTTTTTTTTTTTGGCTGATGTTCTTATTAAACTGCTGAAAACTAAATTCTGTTTTAGAGATATTCCAATAGTGTACACATTGATTGGAATAAGAGCTTATTCAAGAACATAATTAAAATCACCGTATCTTAAAAACTTTATAAAATCATGTAACTTGAATAGGCCATTTTGTGTAGGTGATATGAGTGGAGACATTTGCTGAGTTTTCTCCTGTTCAGTCTCTTGTTGATATATCAGGTTCTAAATATAATTATGTTGGATTTGTAGGAACTACACTAAGTATTTTAAGCTCATATTATTTCTTTTAAAGAAACATACATAGTGTTGAAACGTGTGGTGTCTGGGTGCAATCCAAACATCATCACAAGTTTCTAAGTTTACAAGATAATGCCCAGTTTATCTCCCAAATGGTTTTATAAAGTTATATTTCCAAAAACAGATTATGAGAATTCCCGTTTTACTAGACCACCACCAATGTTGAGTATTAGCATGCTTGGGCAACAATTTTTCAGCCTACCTGAAAAATGAGAGTTAACAGCTATAAAACATCCTCTCCCCAGTAATGTCTGGAACATGGGAAGCACTATTCTTAGTAAGTCAACTAGTTGTTATTAGACTTTGTCTTACTTTTAGTAGTGGTAGTATTTTTAGTAGTCTAATAGTACTTTTAATATTACTGTTACTAGTAATAGAACTAGTAAGGATGATTCTCTTGTATGATTCAACAAATTAACATTGATTGCAATTTAATAACATAATAACATTTGAATCTAGACAATTCACCACCATGAGTTGATCGCCATATTTAAGAGTGAAGTCACCAAAAGCACATTATGTAAAACAATAGTCTAGGTTAAAGGTGACTTTTAAAAGCATACACTTTGAGGTACCTGGATGGCTCAGTCAGTTAAGCATCCAACTCTTCATTTTTGTTCAGGTTATGATCTCACAGTTGGTGAGATCAGGCCCCATGTTGGGCTCTACGCTGACAGCACAGAGCCTGCTTGGGATTCATTCATTCATTCATTCTCTCTCTCTCTCCCTTTCTCTGCCCCTCTTCCATTCACATTTTCTCTGTCTCTCAAAATAAATAAATAACCTTTGAAAAAATATAAAAGCATACACTACAAGGGAACCAGCAACAAGAAGGAAAAAGACTTTTTGGAGGGTAGCTTGCCCCTGTCCCAACCGTAAAGAATGTGGTGGAGAGGTAGCAATCTTGGAAAAAAGAAGCAACGCATTTGTCCTATACCAGGATGTGGTAAAGTCCATGGGAAGACCTCACATCTTAGAGCTCATCTGCATTGGCATTCTGGGGAGCACCCTTTTGTTTGTAACTGGATGTTCAGTGGTAAAAGATTTACTCGAATTATTTACTTGAATTATAGAAGCTACAGAAGTACATGTACAGGTAAGAAGAAATTTGTCCAGAATGTTTAAAATGCTTTATGAGAAGTGACCACCTTGCCAAACATATTAAAACACATCAGAATAAAAACAAAGTATTCACTCTAGCAGTACAGTCCTGGCATCTGTGGAAGCTGCATGAGATGATGCTTTGATTACTGCCGGAGGACACACTTATCTTTGCGAATATTCAACAAAGTTCTGTTTCAGATATAGGAACCACTAATACGTCCACCACTAGCAAACAAGATACCCTTACCAACACTGAAATACCTTTATAGCTTGTCACAGTCTCTGGAAATGAGATAGTGGAACAAATATTACACAAAAACTTACTCATTGTGGTTATTTTTATACAGTGGTGAGAATATTGTTCTTAAGTTTTTAGATATCCTTTTATTAATGTGCAAAAATTTTTGGATTGACAGTAACTTGTTTATTTATACATGACACTGAAATGCCTTACTTTGTATGATATTCCATAGCATATTAAAATGGTAAAATTGCCTGGGTTTTGTAGGTACTTTTGGAATCTAGAAGAAATGAAATTTTGCCAAGTTATATAAAGAGAAAATTGAATATAACAATGTGAATGGTAGTCTAACTAAATGCATCAATGCTGTGGTTTGGAATAGAAATGAGAACATGTTGGAGGCTCCTGGGTGGCTCAGTCAGTTAAGCATCAGCCTTTGGCTCAGGTCATAAGCTCATGTTCATGAGTTTAAGCCCCATGTCAGGCTCTGTGCTGACAGCTCAGAGCCTGGACCCTGCTTCTCATTCTGTGCCTCCCTTTCTTTGCCCCTTGCCCACCCCACCCCCTCAAAAAAAAAGTAAATAAACATTAAAAAAATTAGAACATGTTGATATTTATCTGTTGTAGGATTTTTTAAAAAAAATGTTGTGGGGGTCAAAGAAATCATGTTATGATAAAATTTTTTTTTTTGTAATTTTCTTGATGACTGTAATTTCTAGATGTAACTGACAAATCAAGTTTCCAAGCGAATGTTACATGGTTTATGCACACTTTATCAGTTTGTCATTTTGAAGCTAATTATTTTAATTACTTTTAAGCATTACTCTTGTAAGACTTTGAAAACTACATTTTAACTTGGAACTCTAAGGATAGTCACCCTTCAAATCCTGTTGATAAGCCACATTTAATATTTAATTTACCAAAATAATGTCTTGTTAATACTCTTTCAATAACGAAGTTGAGCATATAACCAATATTTAAAAAAAAAGTTTAAAATGTATAGGTTGAGGTATTTGGGTGGTAAGAAAATGTTACAATGAATTATCCCTTTTCTTGAATATGGGAAGACCAAAAAAATAAGGTATGTTGTGTCTTAACAGTGATTTTTTTAATCCAGTCTTGTTTGGAAAAACCATATGCCTGCCACAGCCTTAAAAGCCATCATGTAAATTACCAGTAAAGTATAACATATTCAAACATAACAAAATCACTTCCATAGTGGTGATACTCTAACAATATGGATATTCGTCATAGAAAACTAGAGGTTTATGATATTGTTAGTATTTTTTTGTCTAGGTAGTCAGTGTACTTAAATATCAACTATTTTCCTTTTTCACTTCTTCCCTTAAAATTTATATGTATCCAGTACATTTAATTGTATATTTTTTATTATGCTAAATTTTCCTTTTATTTTTTAATTACCTGTTATATTTTCAATTATTAAAAAGTATACAAAATAAACTTTCATTGCTGCTCTTGTAAGAGTTATACAGTTTTCCTAAATGTATCCCTATAACTGCAGCAGTTCACCTATTTCAAAAATTTGGAATTCTGTTCATTTGTTATCCTTAAGAGCACCTCAAATTTAAAGGCTACCTTATTGTACGTTTAAAGTGTATTATAACAATGTGGTAGTTAATGAAACACTACTTTTTCTTTTGAAAATAAACATGTAATATATATATATATATATATATACACACAAATATATGTATATATATACACATGCATATATATATGTATATATATATATGCTTTAAAAAATAAATAAAAGCATACACTTTAGCAAGTTTGTGGGAAATTGTTCTAATATGAGCTAGGTGATGTCTTCTACTATGCTACTTATCATTCACTAACCATTCCCAGGTTGGCAAACAAACAAACAAACAAAAAATAGAAATCAACGTGTAACTTTCCAACAGTAAAATTTTCAAACACCAACTATTAACATGACAAATTTTAATAAGCTTAGTGGTACACAAGGCTTAAAGATTTATAAGTGCTTTCAAATCAACCTTGTAGAAAATACAATATAACCTTCAAATAACCCTGGCTTGATGTGATAGTGGAGTCGAATAAAATTTCTTCAGTTGTTGGAAGGAAACCATAATGAGAACATTTCATAAGTGGATTAGAAAAATTTCCTATTGAATATATTACTAGTGTATCATGAGCAATCTTCACATGCATCTATCAATCAAAAACTGCCATTAATCAAGAATCAATAAATGTTTCTTTCTTGGGGCATAACTTACTTGACTTAGGCACTTGGAATTATTGAAAACAAACCAAATTATAATTGCTCAATTATAAAAATTGTTAATGTTTTAAAAATTACAAAAATATTTTCCTAAGATGATTTAAGAAAAATAGCTACAACTTAGTGCAAATTCCCCCCTTAAAATCAAAGCCTTCACTGAACAATAAAATGTCAAATACCCACTTCCCATTCAGCATTCTCTATATTCTTCCCCACTGAAATTTTTTTTCACAGTACTTGTTATATCTGATATACTATATATTTTGTTTATATGGATATTGTCTTTTTACTCTCACAGAATATGAAATTCTTGAGGGAAGGGATTTCATTCACTGCTAAATCCTTTGCACTTGTAATATGCATACACTTAATAAAACTTTTTGGAAAGAAGAAAAGAAAGAAGAAGGAAAAAAGAAGGGAAAATATATATATAAACATATTTAGGGTGTAACTTTAATGTTGATGTACTTATATGTATTTAATTCAGGCATAATGTACTGTTGTATCTTTACTAATTCCCATTCCTCTTCTTTTCTACAATTAGCAATGAGAATTTTAAAAACATCTTCAATCTGCACATGTAAGTACATTTTAAGATATGTATGCAATCATGTATACATTTAAAAATTACACATCTGATATATCCTCATAAGACTTACATTTTTTACTCCACTTTTTGTTTCATACAAAACTGCCTTTGTTTTTGTGTTCTTTGTTTTTGACACACATAAAACTACTTCATTTATTTTATTCCTAAATTCGAGTAAAATTACATGAATATATCATACTGATTTATTCATTTCCCTACTGATGACTATTTAGGTTAGTTCCAAGTTTGCTGTGAGAAAAAAAATTAATGCTGAAGTGTACTTCTTTGAACACTCCCTGGTGTAAATAAACAAGAATTTCTCATATATGCATAAATATTCACTGATTCAAGAGTGTGTATCTTTTACTTTACAAGTTTACAAGACTGTACCAATTAATCTCCCAAATGGTTATACAAAATAACATTTAAAAAATAGATTATCATAGTTCCCATTTTACAACACCACCACCAACACTGAGCATTAGAATGCTTTAATATTTTTTCTTCCAATCTGATAATTGTGACGTGTTTTAATTTTAGTTTCCTGATGATCAGTGCATCTGAGCACTGTTTTCACGTGCTTTACCCATTTTTATCTATTTCTGGGTGAATTCCCATTTATTAGCTTTGTCCAATTTTATTAGAACATTTTTATTCTTATCACTTCAAAAGGACTGTCTTATACATTGTGGACACATATTTCTTTTCTGCTTATGGTAATATATTATGCCTATTAAGTGGGTTTTATTTGTTAAATGTAGTAAAATTCACCTATTTTATGATTTGTGCTACTTATGCTTTTTAAAGACCTTTTCTATACCAATTCTTAAAGATATGTCTTAATTTTCTCAACATTTGACTATTAAATTCCTCCATATTCTGAGGAATTTAATAGTTCTATTAAATATGTTAAAACATTTAACATATTTAATATGTCGGTACAGACAATCCCTGACTTAACAATGGTCTGACTTAGGATTTTCTGACTTTATGATGGTTCAGAAGCGATGCACATTCAGTAGAAGCCATACTTCAAATTTTGAATTGTGATGTTCTCCTGGGCTAGTGATATCTTGTGTGATAATGTCTCATGATGCTGGGTAGCCAGTCACAACTCCCAGTCAGCCACAGGATCACCTGCGTCAACAACCAACACATTTACAGCCAACCTTTACCTATATAGCCATTCTCTTTTTTACTTTCAGTATAGTATTCCAGAAATTACATGAAATATTCAACACTTTATTTTTTTTTAATATGAAATTTATTGTCAAATTGGTTTCCATACAACACCCAGTGCTCATCCCAAAAGGTGCCCTCCTCAATACCCATCACCCACCCTCCCCTTCCTCCCACCCCCCCATCAACCCTGAGTTTGTTCTCAGGTTTTACAAGTCTCTTATATTTTGGCTCCCTCCCTCTCTTTTTTTTTCCTTCCCCTCCCCCATGGTCTTCCATTAAGTTTCTCAGGATCCACATAAGAGTGAACACATATGGTATCTGTCTTTCTCTGTATGGCTTATTTCACTTAGCATCACACTCTCCAGTTCCATCCATGTTGCTACAAAGGGCCATATTTCATTCTTTCTCATTGCCACGTAGTACTCCATTGTGTATACAAACCACAATTTCTTTATCCATTCATCAGTTGATGGACATTTAGGCTCTTTCCATAATTTGGCTATTTATAGCAGCACTGTCAACAACACTTTATTTTAAATAAGCTTTGTGGGGGTGCCTGGATGGCTCAGTCAGTTAAGCGTCCAACATATGGTTTTGGGTCAGGTCATGATCTCATGGTTTGTGAGTTCAAGCCCCATATTGGGCTCCATACTGACAGTACGGAGCCTGCTTGACATTCTCTCTCTCTCTCCCTCTCTCTCTCTCTCTCTCTCTCTCTCTCTCTCTCTGCCCCTCCCCTGCTCGCTCACTCTGTCTCCCTCTCAAAAATAAATAAACTTTTAAAAACAAATAAAATAGCCTTTGTGTTAAATGATTTGGCCCACTGTAGGCTAGCGTAAGTGTTCTGAGAACATTATGATGTTTGATAGGTTATGTGTATTACATACATTTTGAATTAAAACATTTTCAACTATGATGGGTTATCAGGATGTAATCCTATTGTAAGTCAAGGAAGACTATATTTGCTTTGAGATATGCTCTGAGTAGTGTTGTAGTTTCGTTTTTCTCTTTATGGATAGGGTATTATCTGAAGTCACATACTGAATTGTTATTATTAAAAAAATTTTTTTAATGTTTATTCATTTTTTGAGAGACAGAGACAGAGCATGAGCGGGGGAGAGGAAGGGAAAAGGAGACACAGAATCCAGAGCAGGCTCCAGGCTCTGAGCTGTCAGTCCAGAGCCTGATGTGGGGCTCAAACTCACAAACCATGAGATCATGACCTGAGCTGAAGCCACCTAGGTGCCCCCTGAATTATTATTTTTATATAGATTGTGTAATGCTAACTCTAGCAAATATCAGTATATTTGTGGAGCTAATTCTATGCTTTCTGTTTTGTTGCACTGATAACATCGTAAATCACGTGACCATAGCAATATTATTTATTCATTTTCAACTTAAGCAATATAGTTTTAATTTTTTCCAGCTTTACTGAGATATAATTGACATTGTGTTATTTTAATGTATAAAATGTGATGTTATGATACACATATATATGGCAAAATGATGAATGACCACAAGAAGGTTAGTAAACACCTCCATCACCTCACATAATTATCATGTTTTCCTGTGGTGATCTACTCTCTCAGCATCTTTCAAGTACATAATAGAGATTTGTTAACTGTAGTTACTATGATATACAGATCCAGAATTTATTCATTGAATAGCTGAAAGTTTATACTGTTAAACCAGTATTTTCCCATTTCCTCCATCTCCTCAGCCCCTGACAGCCACCATTCTACTCTATTTCTATGAGTTTGGCTTTTTCAGATTGCACATACGAGTGAGATCATTCATCTTTTAATGGATCAGGCTCCATACAGATGTCTTCTTTGGAAAAAAGTATATTCAGTTCTTCTGCCCATTTTTTAATCAGATTTTTTGTTTGTTTGCTTTTGTAATTACATTCTATGTTCCTTTTATATTCTGGATGGTAACTCTTTATAGATATATGGTTTGCAAATATTTTCTCCTGTTCTGTAGGTTATATTTTCATTTTATTTTTTTATTTCTTTTCCTGAGCAGAAGTTTCAGTCTGGTAGTCCCACTTATTTATTTTTGCTTTTGTTGTTTGTGCTTTTGCTGTCCTATCCAAAATAGTCATTGCCATAACTAAAGTCAAAGGGTTTTTTTCCTGTGTTTTCCTCTATGAGATTTATGGTTTCAGGTATTTTATTTAAGTATTTAATCCATTTTGAGTTGTTGTTTTTTTTTTGAATGCTGTTAAGACAGTAGGTCTAATTTAAAATTTTTGCACATAATTATACATATTTAACAATAGCATTTATTGAAGAGACTTATCTTTTTCCCATTGAATTGACTCCCTTGTAAAATATTAGTTGTCTATATATGTGTAAGTTTGGAAGTTTAGTAGCTAAGGCACATAAAAGCAAATCATATTACAATAGTCTGAGGAATTACTGAGAATTTATATAATATTATAGGCATGGCACTTGATTCACTTTATTTACTTCATGTTTGATTGTTTTATAAAATACTGTTCTTACTATTTCCTAACTCTATTTATTAAAAAAATATCAGAGACAATATAAATCTTTGTTATGAATTAACAATTATTTTCTCATTTGAAAGATCCTTACATGCCTCTTTCAGAAAGAATAAGGGCTATTTTAAGTCCCATATGTAAGCAATGGGCCCAATTTGTGAACAAACATAAAGATTATATTTTTTAATGTAAACTATAATTTAACTGTGTATTCAGTAATCAAAGAATATAGCAATAAGATATTAATATATCCACGAAGTTTTTGTGAAATATTTCTAACCACTTTATTCTTTATTTGTCTTAGCAGCACAAGACCCTTCCTTTTACTCTAATATATGTAATTGTACCCTTCCTTGCCATATATCCTCTTGGAATTGAAACAGATATTTCTCTGTGATCAGTAGTTTTGCCCAGAACCTCTAAATAGTTCTCTGATATAAATAGATGCAATTAAGTCTTAATTTTGCATTTATATTGGCCAAGAAAAGATTGATATTGACTAAGAATGAAGTCTATGTTTAGACTATGAGAAGTGCATTTGCAATTTGTGTTGGTAATTTCAGAAAGAAAAAAATAATAAACTTTCTTTTTCTTTTTTTATTTTATCTTTTCTTTCTCTCATTTACCCATAGGTTGAATGAGTAAGATATCCTTTAAAATAATTTATAAATTAATTACATTATAAATTTTTTCTCTCCTTATAACATGCAAAACTAGATATAATAAGTAAATCAAGACTTGTTTATTTTTAAACCAGGAATGACATTTTGCTGTTAATATTATACTAACTCTTAATAATGAATTTGATTTTCCCAAATTGATGAGGAAATTGCTGATTATGTGAAGTTTCCATATTTAGTAAAAATGAATATTAATATTGTAAAATGATGAATTGCTAATATGGGACATTGAGCTTGCAATCAACTATAAAATATCCCTCCTATAAAAGACAAGAATTTATAGCGATAATTTTAGTACTTAATTCCATTTCTAATGCCATGTATAACAAAGGAATAGGTAATTCTGTAGCCCTTCATAGGGGGAAATAATTATTTTTCTTTAAAAATTCTTACCATTTCAGCTATTTTGGAGGCATAACTTTGTGATCATTATCAGCACTTTATTTTAAAATGTGTTCCAGAAAGAAAGGAAAGTAAAAAAATATATGCCTGCTTGACAGTATAAGAAAAATAACTACAAAAAATGTTTGTTAATTAATTAAACTTATAAAGTCATTCTTAATTCATAACTACAGGTAGTTAGGAAGTGTTCAGTTTAACTCCATTTCAAGAGGAACATACCAAGAGGTATTGTTGTATTGTATTGATCCAAACAATATTGCTTGGATCTAAGTCTGTTTAAATATATTAGAAATATAATCTTAACAGACAGAGGAGTAATCTCTTTTAATTGACATTAAGGAAGAGTTATAGGATTATTCAGATTAATCAAATATAGTATATACAACTAGGTATGATACAAATTCAACCCAATAAAGTATCTTTAAAACAGAGATATCAGGCTATATACAGTTAAATATCTCTATACCCTAAACTATTAAAAAAAGAAAAAAGAAAAAGTTACATCTACAACAAAGGATTAACATCTGGATATCTGTATGAAGCATCTCATAAGTACCACCTCAGATCCTGCCCTGTCTCCCCGGTTTTGGCCAGGTGTTCCAGCCCAGAGATTGAGTATAGCAGCTGACCCTTTACTGCTTGCAACTGATTTCATATGGGTGGACCCTGACCACCCCCACTCCATATACTTTTTCCTCTAAATCTGGGACTTCTCTGTTGACCTTGAGGCCTGAAATGTTTCAGCTCATTTGCATGAGCAACTTAAATTGAGGTTCTGTTAAACTCTAGGACTGCAAATCTTTGACTAATGAGATTTAGGAGCCAGTCACATAAGTTCTTAACCTTTCCTCTCTCATATAGTCCTTGTTGAGATGCACGCATTTTATTGCTACTTAGAGTACTGTCATGAGATCAAGTAGTCGGTACATTTTAGTACCAAATGATAAGCATCCTTGCACTGTCTCTTCTTCTTGCCCTTCCTATTCCCTTGTCCTTCGCTTCCACTTCTCCTATTTAGACTTTCTCAACACAGTGTCGTCATATAAATCTTTGTCTCAGGCTCTGCTTTCTGAGAATTCACAAGAAAACAACATGTGAAAAAATTGTTATAAATAAAAAAGACCAGAGGTCAGTTTTATAATGTAATAATAAGGAAATAACATGAAACATAATTCACAAACCAATAAATGGTTTCATTACTTCTGAAACTCAGATTAAAATGTGATCTCAAATTTAACCTTTTTACTTTCATAAAAGCATCAAATATTGCTTATTTTGAAGAAGGAATCATGATTGTTAATAAAATGGAAATTGTACAGGGACACCTGGGGGACTCAGTTGGTTAGGTGTCTGACTTCAGCTCAGGTCATGATTTCGCGGTTCATGGGTTTGAGCCCAGTGTCAGGCTCTGTGATGACAGCTGGGAGCCTGGAGCCTGCTTCAGATTCTATGTCACCCTCTCTCTCTGCCCCTCCCCCGCTCACACCTCTGTCTCTGTCTTTCTCAAAAGTAAATAAACATTCTAAAAAAATTTTTTTAATGGAAATTGTGTAAACATTCTACCTTCAAAAATTAATAATGGTAAGTGTTTAGTGAATGATTACCATAGGACAGATATGTATTCAGTGTCTTGCACATAGTGAATAATGTAATCTTTAAACCAACTCTGCTATGGGTATTTTTGTTACCATTTTTCAGATAAAGAGTAGAGAATGAGGGTTAAAGTTAAGATTCAAACTCAGTACTCTGACTCCAGAAGACATGTTCTTTACTGTTCACTCTGCTGCCTCTTATGGATTGTAGATGCTCTGGGAGCTTGTAAGTATCTGTACTTCCTGCTTCAGGGTATCCTCCTGGTTCTGACCCCAGTGCCTAGGCTTCAGGTAACCAAGGCAACCACCCTAAACTCACAGTTCCAAAACACTTAGCGTATAATAAACGAGGGGATTAATCTTTTAATGATGTGGACCCCTTTGGTAGTCTGATTAAATCAAAGGATCTCTTCTGAGAATAATTCTTTTAAATTAAATAATTTATAGAATTATTAAGGAAATAATTGCATTTAAATATAGCTTATAAAATATTGAAAAAGTAAATTTGTGATGTGGAAATATATATGCTTCTTTTTTAACAAGATTTTGTGGTGGTTCCATAATTACATTAATTTCAAAATAACACTGTCTCCCATTGACTCCAAATGATATTTCAAGATATCACTACAAGAATTCATGAGACGTGAATAGAACCTCTGCCAGAGATTTCATAAACCTCTGTTTTGGGGATGGTGTTTGACTAGAGTGGATTGGAGTTGGGCATTCCCTTTCCCCAGGTCAATTAGGCTCAGATAACACCCCAGCAGGTTAGTCTCAGATTAACTAGTTCCCCCTAAGGGCAGGCCTTGTGGAGAAGAGCGGTGTTCTGGTGTATTTTAAGATGGCTCCTTTTTCCCTCTCCCTACTGCAAGGAAGCATGAGGGGATTTTTCTCCAGTATTTACTGTGAAAGCCTCGACAAGCTCCTGGAGACAAAACTCACCCAAATGTGGAGGCCTTCGTATAACCAGCTCCCCCTGGAAATTTTCACTCAGAATTGTCCACACAGAGCGTCCGGCAATTTGTCATTTGCAGTCCAGGGTCTTCAACCCCAGCACCTGTTCTCATGGCAGTTCCTGCTCCTGAGTTTCTTCTCTGGTAAGCCAGAACTCCTGGATTCACCTCTGTCTCCACTCTGAGAGGCAACAGTTTCCCCTCTGTCCTCCCTTACAGATTCAAGAACAGTTGAATTTTCAGCCTGTTCAATTTTTTAGTGTTGACAGGACAGGGTGGGAACATCCAAGTTCCTTACATGTGAAACTGGAAACTGGAAGTCCTATTTTTTGTGTTTGTTTGTTTGTTTGTTTGTTTGTTTGTTTTGGGAAAGAAGAAAGAAAGAACAGAAGGAATAAAGGAGGGAGGGAGGGAACAGGCAGGATCCAAGGATTTGGAAATTGTGTCCCAATTTCCCAAGTTAAGGCAAAGGCCTTAACTTTCTTTGGAGAAGTACAGTATGGGGCAGCACAGAACAGCTGAGTTAATCCTTTACTGCGCAGTCACCAAATGTTTGTACCTTTGTGTCAGTGCTTTTCTGCTTGTCCCATCCTCCAAAAAGAGATAAAGGTCCCACTCAATGTAAATTTCTTTTAAAAAAATTTTTTTAACGTTTATTTATTTTTGAGACAGAGAGAGACAGAGCATGAACGGGGGAGGATCAGAGAGAGGGAGACACAGACTCTGAAACAGGCTCCAGGTTCCAAGCTGTCAGCAGAGAGCCCGACGCGGGGCTCGAACTCACGTACCGCGAGATCATGACCTGAGCCGAAGTCGGCCGCTCAACCGACTGAGCCACCCAGGCGCCCCTGTAAATTTCTTTTAGTATGTGAATTCTCTTAATCACCTTTTATCCCTAGTGCACATGTAGTGCCCAAAAATAGCAGTGGCTCAATAAGTGTTAAAAAATATCTGAACAGAAATAAATCAAAGTCTGTTCTTGTTTTTGTTTTTGTTTTTAATTAATGCTGTTGAGGAAGTGTATAGTGGAATGCATTATTAAATAATGTAGAGATAGACTCTCATTATTGTCAACAATTGTGCATCTTACTAAATTAGTATATCTGCATATTTCACATATTAGAAACAGATGAAACATAGGAAAGAGCAATCTAATAAGGATGAAAAGCAAAGTAGGTACTATGAAATATGATTAAGAAGAAATGATATTAAATTTTATTTTAGATAATGTTCAACTGTCGTTCCTATAAGTTCCATAATAGTTCTAATAGATCAGAGGCCTGCAAACTGTTACTCACCATCTAAATCTGGTCTGGCACCTCTCATTTATAAATAAAGATTATGGGAGCACAGCCAAGCCCATTCATTTATGTATTGCCCTATGGAGGCTTGTGCATTAAAATGGCAAACTTGAGTAGTTGCAAGAAAACTGGAGAATCATATGGCCCACAAAGCCTGGGATATTACCTTCTTAATTGCAGACAAAATTCGGTGACACCTGCCATGATGAATAAAAAAAGTTATAATCATAAATTCAAAATATAGTTTGAATTATTTGATTGGTTGTACTCTGAATCAAGTATGTTTACTATTATCGAATGTCAAAATTGGAATCTTCAATTTATCTACTAAAAATTCCAGGGACACCTGGGTGGCTCAGTTAGTTAGGCATCTTACTGTTGGTTTCCACTCAGTTCATGATCTCATGGGTCAGGGAATCAAGCCCGGAGTCGAGCTCTGTGCCCACAGCACAGAACTTGCTTAGGAAGCTCTCTCTCCCTCTCTCTCCATCCTTCCCTCACTTGCTCCCTCTCTTTCTCTCTCTCTCTTTCAAAATAAATAAGTAAACACAATAAATATACATTAAAAATTCCAAATATATAATTGCTAATATTAATAGGCTTTCATATATATTTATGTTAGGATTTTATCTATTATATTCCCTCTCTTTTCTTTGAAAAGGTTTAATTTCTAAATATATTGTTTTGTCCATTGGTCTTCATTTGATACAAATACAAACTTTTATCTATAAGATCTAAAGTTAGGATATTTTAATACTATTATTTACATTTAAATATTAATATTAACATTATTTTCCTTTCATTACGGACTGAGTGATGAAACAATGGTCCCTTTCCCTCCCACCCCGTAAATATGACTTTTTGTATCTATAGCCATTTCTACTGGCTCACAAAAATGTGGGAGCCTCCCTAGAACTGGCTACCCCTGGAAATTTTCAATGAGTGAATTGAAATTGTTTCAGATCTGGCAGTGAAGAGGTTTTTCTCTGTGACAGTTTTTCCTTGAATGGAGTTTGGTTGGTTGGATCAAGGGAATAATACTGAGCTTTCTATGATCCATACCAATGGACTTTCTAGCAGCAGGTAGCAGGATAAAGTTCTGGTTGCTCAGCTGTTACTTCCAAAGAGATATAGCAAGAGGATTGGGAAAAGATCCCACTAGACACTCACACCACAGCTTCAGCAATAGTCTGGCTATAAGTGTGAGGGATGGACACAGTGATATTTGACTTTGATAAATAAAAAAAGATATTTTAATTAAGTCACAATCTAATAAGAATTAAATGACAATTTTGAGATATTGCACTAGTGGGTTTTGAACTGGGTAGATACTTGCAAACATGGATTAAGTTGGAAACTCAGATGTGAGAAATGAGAAAGAGGCAAGGACTTTACCACAAGTGATTTAAAACCAGTTCCTGGTACTATGGTATGGGGTCAGAATGGGAACAACCAAAGCAAACGTAATGAATAACTAATAATCTAATTCTTTGTTATAACTGTTTTCTTTAGCAGAAATATAAATCTAGAGAAAGGTGAAAGCATAAAGTGGCATTAAATGCTCTAAAATTCAAGAGTAAAATGACACAGGGTCATGGATTGAAGAAAACTGTTACAAATTACGACTTATCCTCATTTTTTAAATGTTATTTAAATTCTCTCTCATTAGGAGTCACGAAACACTCAGAAAACGCTCTTTATTTTTGTGCAACATATGTAATGTTGACCAGTTTCTCTCTTGATTACATTCTAATTACTGTTTTCCTTTTTCTCTCGAGAATGTAGAAGGAATCTTGTTTCCTTTCTAGTTTTGATTTCTCTTTCTACCCAATATTTACATTTACAGAATAAAAGAAATATAATGCCATAAATTTGCCAGAAAATGGAATTAGAACTATGTCAGCCAAAATTAATGAAGTGAAAAGCACTGTGACAACAAACAGAGATTAGACGAGGAAGACCGTGAGAGTAAGCATAGTGTTTCTCCATTTCTTTCATCACTTTTTATCTGTTGTTATTCAGTAAAACAAATGCAGAAATAAGCTCCAATCAGGATTATTAGAAACATATAGTCTGTACCAAGATGGAATAATATCCACCATAATATTAATTTTTCATGGAAGTTATTGGATAACTTTTATGGAGTATTTTTGTTTTAGTAGACATATAAGGAATGGATTCTGAACTTAAACAGCCTGGGTTTAATCCTGGAGCTGCTGCTTAATAAACTCACTCAATCACTCTGTTGTTTGGGGTGATCTCCTCTGAAAAGTGGTGTGAGAATAAAAGCACCTCTTTATTGTGAAAATTAAATAGGTTAGTTCAATTAGTATTCATGCTTGTGCTGACATGAAACAATTATTCAAATCAACATCAACCATTACCTTCTAGCAAAAATATACATACAATCCAAAATGTATTTTGATAAGAAAGTTATACTGAATCCTTTGGAACTAAGTTGCTAACTTAAAAGGGGGATGTTAAAGGTTTGCATTTCAGGGGCCATCATGGCTCTTGCTATTTGCTGCAGGTAACGGAAACTCTAAATCAAACTTTAAAAATGTAAACAGTAAGTAAAATAGTGTATTATTTGACATAGCGGTAGATAGGAAGACCATCCAGGTTTTTTGTTTGTTTTTTTCTTTCTCTCTGGATATTTAATCAATGCATGCCTTTCCCTCATTGCCATAAGATGTCAGACAGAGACACTGAAACATTTTGGGTCCTGGTTCACACCCAGAGAAAGTGAAAACCTTTTTTTTTTTTCCTCAAGCATGGAATAAGAGTCTTTCCCTTCAAACCAGTCATTTCTCGTTCACCTGCTCTGTGCACCAAATGGCTTAATTAACTGCACTTACCCCTATTGGAGTCAGGAGCAGGGGATTGAGGGAAGTTCCCCAGATCTATTTAGTTCTATGGAATTCAGAAGAGACAGACGTAAAATGAGTATTTGGTAGAAACAAAGTAGGGGGAGCAATTGCTAGAGAGGCAAAAGCACTGTCTACTACAATAGTGGACATTTTGATTATAGAACCTCATTTTAGCAGGGAAGTTGTGCACTGATAGAGTAAGTTGGTGCTAATAAAAAACTTCCAAACGACAGTGTATCTCCCACCTGTGTACTACTGAATGGATTTTTATCTTTTTAAGCAGAGTGACAGGCTATTACATGTAACTTCGACACACTGTACATTTATGCATAAAAGACTGATAAAAATATAATTTCCTCTAAATATATTTTGATTAGGAAAAGAGGCAAAGATGGAAAAAAAGATGAGGCTTGAAACATTTCCTAGGGTGGTGTGTTACAGAGAGAGAAGTATGAATGTGTGGAATAGGAATCCCCCCCATTGCTAATTCCTTCCAGGACTGACATTCAGATGAAATATATTTATTTGTAGAACTAAATATTCTTTAGTCATCAATCCTTTCTGATTCTTTTTTTGAAGGAATACATCTGTAGAAAGAGCAAGAAAGAGACAGTTAAGTGGGCAAAGATACAGAAATGTCTGTAATAATAGAGCCATGTGATTTAGATATAATTAGATTTTATGACTTTACTGTTATTATTTTCTCTGTTTTGCATATAAATTTGCATATATATGTGATCTCAACTCAAATATATTTTATTGGGAAAAATAATGTTTAATTATATGATGCTGGTCATCTTGAGAATAGATTTAATATATATATAGTGTTTCATCAAAATATATTAAACTTGTTAGAAATGGTCTCCCACATTTTTTGGCTTTATGTTTGACTCCTTTTTGTTCTTTGTTAAATTCAAAAATCTATAACTGTAAAGTTAAGAGAGGGAAAATCACAGTGGTGCCATATAGAAAGAATACTTAACAGTTTTTATTTTAAAGCTTAATTGATCACGAGGAGTAGAGATTTTCAAAGTGCTAAATTATTTGAAGTATTTATAAAATAGCATATATTTTTTAAATAATAAAGATAATTATTATGAATTCAAGTAACATCCTGCACCTGGACACAATTTTTAAATATGATTACGTATTCAATTCCATTTTCCCAATAATGTACCTTTTAGATTGAGAGCCTGAATTTATGTTCAGTTTCCAGATTAATTCCTTCACCAAATATTAGAGAAATAGATTGTATTTTGTGGGGGGATGCTGCTATGAATTCTTGTCTGCTTACTAATCATGGAACTTGTGTATCCTCTATTTCATCCTTCTTTGAGTTTATTGATTACCTCATCGACTTTTCTATTTCCAGCCTGTCTGTTCATTCAGACCAGTTTGCACCATTAGCAAAATACACAGTTTATGTTTGATTCCTCCTCTCAATACCCACTTTTGAAATTAGGCTTTGAAATACAGCAACTGGTTGGCATTAAAACAAATATTTTAAACTTTGCAATGAGGTAAATTTCAGTTTGTTTTTTTCTAAATTGAATGGAATATAAGCTGTTTTCCAAGTAAATAATGAAAGCTTATTAGAAAATTGCTTAATATTTGCAATACATGACCGTATTTAGAAACACATATGTTTGTAAAATTAAAAGGTATACCTCAAGGCTGTTTAGATAAGAGTATTTTTACTGATATGATTTAATCTTTATTCATATTTGCTATGATTCAAAACTTTTAAAATAAGACACATTTTATCATTTAATGTACCATTTCTATTTCTATATGATACAAGGTAAAAAATCATATAATTTATATTTTCTCCATAATTTTTTCTTAGACATACATACTTTCATAGAATGATGGTGACATAATCCAATAGGTAGCTTTTTATTTCTCTTATGACTATATTTTATTCATGACTGAAAAACTTGAAAGTTAGTTCTAAATTGTCTGGGCTTCTCCTGTAATACTGTTATAGATTTTCATATACTGGGCTAGATGCAGTCCCTATTATAAAACAAAATTATGTATAAATTATATTCACACATTGTATCATGGCATATCTATACAATCTTATCAGGGAGTTAAAACTGACCAAGGCCTGGTTTTCTATTTGAAATACATATTTCTACATGGAGAAAACTAATACAACAATGACTTTGAAACAGATCTGCCTCCTTTAAGTATGGTCAAAAACATGTTTCAAAGTTACATAAGACCTTTAGAAGTTAACAGTAATGACTGCTCAGTGACATAAAGAGTCAACATTCTTTAATTCAGGTTTTATTAAGTTGAAAGCTACTTGTGGGGGAGGATTCTTACTTGTTTTAATGTTTGTTCATATTTCTAGTTATATTACTAGTTCTATTTTGTTGTATTTCTGGTTTCCAAAACCAGTACTTAAAATGGTCTCTTCAGATCAATATGTGTTGTGCTAAATAATTAAGTAAATACATTTACTGTTGCTTATTCTCTGCTCTTCAATCCAGAGTTACTTCTTTAAGCACTGCAACCAAATTTAAAAATTTAAAAGACAATTTTTTAGGCATTTTATTCCCAACAGTCCTTGATGCTAGTAAGTCCATGGCATGCATTATCTCAAAAGTTTGGAAGAATACCCATAGAATTAAAAAGTCAGTGGATTTTCTTTATAGATTATTTTTCAATCCAATGTGGAGAAAATAATTATAAGGCAACATTTAACATTGTATAATCCAACCATTTAACTTATGTATTTATTTGAAAATGTATGTTTTATATCAAAAAAGCTGAGATTATTAAAAGTAAAAACTTTAAAGATAGGGTTAGGGTGTAGTTAAGGCAATTCCAAAACCTTGGATACACCTGTTACATACTACAACGTGAAGGATTAGGTCCAGTGCTCGCTTCACCAGCACACATACTAAAATTGGAAAGGTGCAGACATTAGCATGGTCCCTGTGTCAGGATGACACACAGACTCATGAAGGATCAGGTGCGTAGAGGGTATGATGTAGACAAAGGACAGGAGAGTTATGCAAACTGATTTTGGAGTAATCCCTTCCCTAGTCTAAGAGCTGGTGGGAGGATGATCTGAGGAATGTATGTGAGGTAGATTCTTGAGAAGGGAACCAATGCCTCACTCTCTGGTTGTAGTTGAAAGGGAAGCAAAAAACAACAACAACAACAACAACAACAAAAAGCTTTCAGAAGCTAGAGTTGCACCCTACCAAGAATAGTGCTGCATTCAGCACATTGTCAGAGAGGAAGAGTAACGATTGGGATAGAATTGCTCAGGCAGGTCTCACACCCAAAGGCAGCCTCCAGCACACCCCAGTGCAGTAACGAGGCTTCTCTAAATCTTTCCATCTCCTCTGAGGGATAAAAGTGTGGGTTAGATACATAGAGCCCCCTAAGTACTCTGGAAGAGGGACAAGGTACAGGTAGAGTATGTGCAGCAGGCTACCTGAGGAGGTCCAAGGTATCAATAATGTATAGCAAATCCATAGCACGTCCAAGGTATCAATAATGATTGACATATACAGCTTTGAAATTGAGGTATACTGATCCCACTTGGGGGTCAGTGTAGACAGAGAATAGTTATGAGGCTTCTCTCTCCATTCCTCCTTGAATTAAAGAACATATGTGAACCCACTCACTCCAGGAAGAAATAAAATACAAAGGTGAAGGGAGAGAAATCAGAGAGCCTTGATTGACTAGAGAGTCATGACAAAAGTAATTCAGTTCCAAATGGAATAACACCAAGTTTATCTTTCTTTAATGGACAGTTTGTAACTATTCTACAATCAATAAAAAACTAGATCCCATCATTTGTACTTAAAGAGATATAAAGATAGGTATTCTTTACACACCTGATTCAAAGAAGTGTAAATTTAATGCACATTAAATTTGTAATTAGGTTGTTAAAAGCTCTGTAGGTGGTTCCATATGCCAGTCAAAACTATCCCCTTACTATGTTTAATCAGAATCACCTGAAGGGCCTTTTAGTAAAACAAAGATTCCTGGACCTCTGGGGTGGGGACTGAGAATTTGCATTTTTAACAATTTTCCAGGTGATGCTGATGCTTCCGGTCTAAACCCTACTCTTCGACAACCATTGCCTTACTGTATATAACCATATTGTATGGTTTTTGCTTTAGTCAAAATCTCCAGTGTTTTTATCATGTCCACTATTTTCTATATCTCATTTAATAATCAAACACAAGAGAAATGGATGGCTTTATAGAATAAACCAAAGTCACTTTTATTTTTGCAGTTGCACTGTTGGGTGGCAGTTAAATTAAATCACAGTGTATGGGATGTGCCCAGAAGAATTTGGGCTTCTTTTATGGAACTGTGCTTTAAATTTTATCTGGTCCTTTCCACTTATCCTTCTCAGGTGGAAGGGTTGATGCAAGATTTTAGTATTAATGAAAGATACAACCTGTGTGATTATGCCAAATGTCCTACTAATGTATTTGTAATAGCAAATAAACAGTAACTTTGTTGAAATGATGCAGAACATAGTCATGTATGGGATAGAGAAGAGGGTATAGTTTGGGCATAGCATATTTTACTCTCCCGTTAGGTAACAAGATATAATTGATGCTCATTAAAGCAGATGTCTGAAAAGTATTTGATGGATTGATAGAAGTGACATGCTCTTCGAACTAACTATGCACCTAAGAAAAAGTCTTAATTATTCCTTTTATCATAGAAAAGTCAACGATTTTAACAATAGCTATATTATATACATTGTGATGTATATTTGATGACTCATCCTCAGAGGTGGGGACAAAGGATTTCACTAGTAGGTAAGAGCATAGGAACGGCTTCTTGGCCTCCTGGAAATTAAAAATCTTGTGTTGTTACATCCAAACTCCTACTCTGCCAGTGTGGGTCCAAGTAGTGAATACAACTGACTGAACTAAAAGTCTTTTAAAATATATTAATTTAATATTTCCAGGCATTGTTCTAAGCATTTATGACCTATGTTAATCTTCATAACAAGTCAATGAGATGAGAACAAGTTGAATAGACATTTAAGTATTTTGTCTAACTAGTGAGCAGAGTAATTGGGATGAGAATCTGGCATTTGGGGAGGGATTCTTACTGTTGTCAGTAAACTTGATTCTTTCTCCCCTTCATGAATCTATTACCATACCTACCATGAGACTATTACCAAATGTCTGATCCCCTTAATTAAATAATCATGGTAGTTTTCTCCTCCTAGATACCTCTGCATAATTGTTTACTCTTATTGGCCTGTTTCATTTTCCATTTCATTGAATTTTCTAATTTTCTTCCTAATTTAGACACTTTTCTTATGTCTGACTCATGGGTTCCCCTTTTATTGCCATTTGATAAATGAATGCATTTTCAAAATTAAGACATCAGCCTTATATTTTTCCTAGTTTACTTTGGCAATTTCACCAATTTCCAGGTAAATAATTTTATTTTCAAGAGATACCAACATTTCCCATCCCAATGTTCTTTTTCAGTGTGAACCTGTCATTTCCCCAATGGGAGGTAGAATTTAATTTCCTTCTCCTTCAATCTAGACAAGTTTATAACTGCTTTGACCAACAGAATATGTGGGAAGGAAGCTATATATCTTCCAAAGGTAGGTCAAAAGAGGCTATCAGCTTTAACTCTGCTCTGTTGGAACACCATTCTGAGCAAAGCTAGTTGGCAAGAAGTCTCACTACCCTGAAACTACCACTAGGTTTAATATTTCCAAGTGTAACATTTCCAGACTTTCAGTTATCTCTGCTTATGCATGAAACAGGTGGGTAGATGGATACGATTCAAATCAATAATTCAAATCAATCAATAAAACCACTAGTGGAATACCAATGAGCCACCATAGATAATGAAATGAGAAGTAAAATCGTAGGCTTCCATATTTATCTTAAATAAGTTCCTTTCATGTCAAACCCTGCCCCTATTTCTGACCCACAGAATCTTTAAAAATAATGATTTAAGTGTAAACCATTAAATTTGAAGTGGTTTATTGTGCAACATTATTAACTTGAATACCCATGTATTCTAAAACCCCCATTTTACAGCTAAACTTCTAGTAATTTTCTATTCCCATCTCATCCTCCTCCTATTATGTTCTTTTTACTTTCAAACGTTGTATTCTAAATAGTACATTTGGCACTGGACACATTAACATAAATAAGATGTAGTCTCTTCCCTCATGTCATATTTGGAAAATGTTTTATTTGGGAAAAAAGAGCAAATATATCAATGTTTTAGATTACGTCAATTTAGAAATAAACAAAGGCATTTGGGAGGAAATAAGAATCACAATCAATACTCAGTAGAGTTAAAATTTATTTTATTTTATGTTTGATACATTTAATGAAGGACTAATTCTATTTATTCTACTGCTAAATTAAAATTATCCTTTCTATTTCTATTCCTAAAGTCATTGCTGTAATGCATGTATTCTCACTGTGTGTTGTAAAGTTTCCTAAAATACAGGCAATATATTCTGTCTCAATCTCTGGATGAAATTAAGTAATTAATTAGTTAGGTGATAGAGTATTAAAAGTCATGCAATAAGATATATGAAGAAAGACAATTAAAAAGTGATCCTCAAAGGTGTGTAGAAAACCCAGAGATTGTCAGCCAGGCCAGGCCAGTATGTACAAAGACTGTGTGTACATTGTTCATATACAATGTGTTGTTGTTTTTATTATTTCATATTAAACATGTAGCTTCTATCTTGGAAAAAATAAAAAGTATTCCTCAAGTAATTCAAATATTGAATCGAGATGGTAAGACAGATTAGAAAATAAGTCAGTAAATTACTTTCCAGTGGTCCTATAACTATTAATTACCACACTCCAGACTTGTGTATACAGTCCAGAATTCTATAATGTATCATTCTAAACTAAAGAGTACATACTTCCTATAGTCATTCCTCATGCTCCAGTTCCCTAAATGATGATGTAATAAGGGCTAGATATTTATCTGAACATGCAGGAGATTTTGCACCAGAGGAGAGAAACCCTAAAGATCTGAGATCCCCTAACATTATTCACCTCTAAATAATGATCAAATATTTCTGGGGTAAAAAGGAAAAAAATATCTCTAGGTTTATTACCCTTGCAGTGGAAGCAAATGGCTCCAGGGGAGGTAAGCTTTTAAATATCACCCAAGCAATTCACTGTGTCTAACTTCAAGAGGATGAAGTTACTGGTAGAGTTTATTGTGGACCCCTGCAGCCCACTCCACAGAGGACACTGGCAGTTTTTGCCACTGAGGTAACCAACAGCTGTTGCTGCCACAGACATATGGAGAGGGAAGGCTGCTGTGTGCCCCTCAGAAGGAGTGCTGTTGCACTGTCCAGGACCAGGGTGTCCAGTCTCTCTCCCAACCACGCACACACCTCACAACTCAGAACTCTGGCTCTACCATGTGTGTCAGTACTTCAGACCCTGCTCTACAGCTGCTTAGGCACCTGAGCCACCGTGTGGGGGCTACCCAGTGCCCTGGACCCTGGAGCTGCTTTCATTCTGTGGAGCACCTGTGTTCCAGTTGCCAGCACTATGGCTGTTGCACAGGCACCATGCACCAGGTGAAGTGCTCCTACCACCCCTAGTGTGCCTAGTGTGCCCGCAAGCCAGACCTGCTGCCATGAGGGTCTCTCTCAGCCACCACATCCCTGTGGGAAAAAAAGAGATCAAGAGGTCCCCCACCAGCCTTTGACACAGAAGACCCTAATAGCCCTTACCACCACTACAGTTACCCGCAGCATTGGCCACTGAGAACCCCTGCACCCATCGCTAATGCTGACTTCAGCCAATGGAGATGCATGGAGACAACACCCTTGGGTCTTTTCAGGAGCTGGAATTGCCACACCTGAGTCAGCTGACACCCTCACACTCTCCCACAGGTAAAGATCTTTCTGCACCAAAACCAATATGTAAAGTCTAGAACAGGTGACTGCTCCATCAAATGTGAAGCCACCAACGCAAGACTGTAGGAAACATGATACTACCAAGTGAACACAATAATTATAAAGCACATGAAGCCTATATGGCTTATGGGATATTGTCAACAAAAACAATTTTTGCATTATGAAGATGCCCAAAGTGGAAAAAGAGACAGAAAACTGATTTAAAAATAAAATGTATGAAAACTACCTAAAGCTGGAGAGAGATACAGACATGCAGGTACCTGAAGCTTTTATGTCTCCATGCAAATTCAACCCCAAAATGACTACATCAAAACACATTATAACAAAACTGTCAAAAATCAAAGACAAAGAATATTGAAAGCAAAAAGAGAAAGGAAACTCATCTCATACAAGGAAACCCACTGCAGCTATCAGCACATTTCTCAGCAGCAACCTTGCAGGCCAGGAACGAGTAGAATGGTATATTCAAAGTGCTTAAAGAAAAAAAAAAATCAAACAAAAATACTTTACCCAGTAAGTCTTCCAAAATAGAGGACAGATGAAGACTTTCCCAGACAAACAAAAGCTGAGGGAGCTCATGACCCCTAGATCTGCCTTACAAGAAATGCTAAAGGGAGTTCTTTATTCTAACATAGAGGATTTTGATTAGTAACATGAAAACAAACTGAATTTTAGCTGACATCAAAGCCTATGTTGTTAAAACTAATGATATATTTTCTTTGCAATCTAGGAAAGTTTATGGTACACCTTTTTTGATTCTATCATGAACACAGGACTATTAGGAAAAGCAAGATGACATTAAATAGTGTTCAAAGAAACGTTTGTTTTATCAAAATAATATACTTCCATTTAAATAGCTTTGTTTAAGTGGCCTGCCATTATTCTCCTGATTACGAATTTATCAATTTTTATGGTACATTATATATTTATATAATTCCTAGTAACTTAAAAATAAGGTTTAGCTCTATGTTACAGCTATTATTTTATCTTCATTGATTTTATTTCAAAGTACATGTGTAATAAGGGGTACTATCTGAGGAGCACAAAATATACTGCTATATTATTTTCTAAATGTTAGCTATGTTATATTTGAGAAGTCACCTGCCTCTGTGGTGTTTCCTTTGAAACATGACCCTCTCTTTTTTACCTGTCATGCATTTATAGTATTAAGGTAATAGTTGAGTGAGACAAAACCATTCAGACTGTATTTCATTATGGTATGGTGGGCATCAGGCAATAGTTACCCTCAAGGGCTTTAAAATGATTTCCACAGAATTGTGTCAATCGTCATCAAAAGTGAATGTGTTGAAATCAAAAGTGAGAATCTTGCTATAGTGTATCCAAGAAATAAATTTAAATAGTGTTTCTCTTTGATTTTAGAATATTATATTACATAGTCTATTTTAAATTATTTGAAAAATCTTTTTTCCAAACAAACTGATATTGTCTAACCTGCATGCATAAAATTAAATTAGGGCAAACACAAAACAAAGTTATTTTCTTAATTGCCAAACAAATTCACTGTTTCATAATCAAAGGCAGATACTCCAGGGCATGAATTGCACAGAGTTAATTCACGCTAGGTGCATTGATGGCTCGGAGCCTTCAGCCTCATGCTTAGCAGAACACTAGGTGTGAAATATTACAACACAATTCACAACCTGTCATGTCTTATGGCTTAATTAGGAATGTTTATGATCTTGTTACTCATATTCTATCAGTAATAGACAACTAAAAAAAGAGACAAGGGACCATTATATGCAGAATAGTGTCATCATCATCGCATAAACTGAAAGCTCAAACTGTGGTTTAATTCAGTCTGGAATGGTAACTAAAGAAATAACAAAAATAAGTATCATAGGAGAATAGAACCACACAAATACTGTGTCCAAGAAAAGAACTGTGAAGTGACATATGCATGTATTATTTGATCTCCTTATTGGATACATGAATATTTGGGTGTATTTACTGGGGTTAAAAAGACATTCAGTCTAATCATCCAAGAAAACTACATATATTCTGAAAAGGAGGAAATTGGTTTAACCCATCAACACCATAGAGGGTGTTTGACCCTTAATGCATAAACTCAAAAAAGATTTTGTTTTATTCTGTGATGATAAAACCTTCAATATTTTCAGTATTTCTTATAACTTAAATGACTACCCAGTAATTTCACAACTTTTGGATTCTGTTTTTGTTTTTGTATCTATGTAGTAGTAGATAAATATTTAATAATTTGCATCAGTAAAAAAATATAGTAAAGGAAAGCTCATTTTAAGACTGTTGGTATAAAATGCACTTACAGAATGATATGTTATAATACATCAAAAAAGATATTGGACATGCGGTTTAGTAAATTAGGATTAAACAATATGTATACTGGAATCAGACCTGATCAAATATGAATGTCCTATTTTTACCTGTAATATGCACTGTAGATTTAGCTTTTTTTTTTTTTTTTTTTTTTTTGTAGTCAGAGCAAATAGATGTTTATATGTGTGTTTGTACTGGTCAAAATGTGAGTATCTACTATGGCCTGCATGTGCAGTAGTTGAAACCACTACTAAAAAAAAGAGTCTATTGTGATTTTTTAAAAATTTCTTTAAGTTCATTTATTTATTTTGAGAGAGAGAGAGCAGAGAAGGGAAAAAAAAGAAAGTGAGAAGAGAGAGAATCCAAAGCAGGCTCTACACTGTCAGCACAGAGCCTGACTCAGGGCTTGAACCCACAAATCATGAGATCCTGACGTGAGCTGAAATCAAGAGTTGGACGCTTAACTGACTGAGCTACCCAGGTGCCCCAAAGTCTGTTGTGATTTTTTAGGCACCTCCATTTCATCCCTTAGCACTCAGGAGTTCCGTTGTGTTTTTGGTTTTGTTTCTTTTCCTGGTCAAGAAGGGTGCTATTATCATAGCAGGAAATGATTAAACCAGATTACTCTGACAGCTTTTGCAAAAGTGGGAAAGGCATCATTTATTTGGCAGTTTCTACTTAATCTGCATTGAATTTCCTTAAAACATTTAGAAAATGATTGTATTAATTTTAACAACAACAACAACAAAGAAACTGTTACCGAGATATTGATGGTTTCATAAATATATTCGAATAAACTGGTATTCACTGAAATATCTAGTTCTAAAACTGACTGATTTGATTTATCTGTGTCAGCCATTACTCATCCATCCATTCATTCAACAAATATTTAGTGAGCACCTTGTAAGAAGCAGCACTGTAATATACTCCATCTATAGCAGTGAATAAAACTGGCATTCTCCCATACATTGAGCAAAATTTCAGGTTTTTAGCTCCTTTCCAATATTAAACATTAGGGTTTTCCCATTTAAAAAAAATTAATGTTTATTTATTTTTGAGAGAGAGAGACAGAGAGCAAGTGAAGGGGAGGGGCAGAGAGAGAGGGAGACACAGAATCCGAAGCAGGCTCCAAGCTCTGAGCTGTCCGCACAGAGCCACACCTGGGGCTGGAACTCACGAGCTGTGAGATCATGACCTGAACCAAAGTGAGATGCTCAACCAACTGAGTCACCCAGGCACCCCAGGGTTTTCTCATTTTTTAATACTGGAAGTATTTCATATCATCTGTGGAGTTAATATAGATACACTTTGTAACTCAATGAATTTAATCTCCAGTTGTGTTTCATCATAAGCCATATGCGTGAACCATTGTCACAGAAAAATTAGAATGATGGACATATTTTCTCTAAACTTTTATAGTTATCAGTTTTGTTGGGTTATATAGTGTTCAAGCAATTATCCAGGAATATTGGGCAATAATAATAATAATAATAACCATTCTTCCATATGTGAGGAATTGAGAATAGTTAAAACATTAAAACATCTTCTTTGAATGAATCAATGAAAATAGTCCTCTCTATTGATAAAATATACTTGGTAATTTTTCAAGTACTTGTAAATTACATCATGTGTTAAGTCATAACAAAGGACATATGCAGTATTGATAGAAACATACTGCACAGGAGGAAACTGCATTTTTGCCTTCAGTAATTCAGTTATTTTTAAACTTCATGGAGGTTTATTGGCAAAGTACAGATGTTTTTAGTTATTTTGAAGATAAAGACATATATAATTATTTTAACATAAAGACAAAGATTTTAACTATAAGTACTCTCACAGGGAAGAAATAACAGTATCCCCAATTCCCGATTCTGGATGGCATCATCAGCTTATCTGTAGACATCAATAAGATCATCGAAAAATTGACCTTTCAAATAAATAATATACAAGACATGCCTCTTAACAACCTCTTGTCACATTAAACTCAATGAGTCAATTATAGCGTAATGTGATCTGATTATAGTCAATCCATTATTGAACTAAAAATGCATTTAAATGGATTTGAAACAAAATTAAAATGGTTTCATAGTTGCAACATCATGTTTTGTTTTTCTGTTTCTTTTCCATAATCGTGCTTTCTTTTCTGCATTTAAAAATTCTCTCATCATTATGACAGTAATATAAATTTTCATGATGTAGTGTTTGGGGGAATAATAAAATAGAGGATTCAAATTATTATTTTATGAATTTATTTAAGACTGGCAATCAATCCTGAAGTAATTTATATTACTTCAGAATTCTTCCTGATTTATTTTAGTACTTTTTTTGAAAGTTTAATCTCAAACCTTAATTTTATTTATTTACAAGTTCCACTATACCATACTCTTGTAAGTGACTTTTTAAAAATTTTTTAATGTGTATTTATTTATTTTTTTTATTTTTTTTTTCAACGTTTATTTATTTTTGGGACAGAGAGAGACAGAGCATGAACGGGGGAGGGGCAGAGAGAGAGGGAGACACAGAATCCGAAACAGGCTCCAGGCTCCGAGCCATCAGCCCAGAGCCTGACGCGGGGCTCGAACTCACGGACCGCGAGATCGTGACCTGGCTGAAGTCGGACGCTTAACCGACTGCGCCACCCAGGCGTCCCAATGTGTATTTATTTTTGAGAGAGAGAAAGAGAGAGAGTGTGAGCAGAAGAGGGGCAGAGAGAGAGGGAGACACACAGAATCCAAAGCAGGCTCCAGGCTGTGAGCTGTCAGCACAGAGCCCAACATGGGGCCCGAACTCACAAACTGTGAGATCGTGACCTGAGCCGAAGTCAGATGCTTAACAGACAGAGCCACCCAGGCTCCCCAGTGACTTTTTTTTAAAATACAATTTATTGTCAAATTGGTGTTCATACAATACCCAGTGCTTATCCCAACAAGTGCCCTCCTCAATGTCTATCACCCACTTTCCCTTCTCCCCCCCGCCCCTCCATCAACCCTCAGTTTGTTCTCAGTATTCATGAGTTTATGGTTTCCCTTATGGTTTGCCTCCCTCCCTCTCTGTAACTTTTTTTTCCCCTTCCCTTCCCCCTCCCCAATAGGTTTGTGTTAAGTTTCTCAGGATCCACATAAGAGTGAAAATATATGGTATCAGTCTTTCTCTGTATGACTTAGCATAACACTCTCCAATTCCATCCACGTTGCTACAAAAGGCCATATTTCATTCTTCCTCATTGCCATGTAGTATTCCATTGTATATATAAACCACAATTTCTTTATCCATTCATCACTTGATGGACATTTTGGCTCTTTCCATAATTTGGCTATTGTAAGTGCTGCTATAAACATTGGGGTTTAAGTGCCCCTGTGCATCAGCACTCCTGTATCCCTTGGGTAAATTCCTAGCAGTGCTGTTTCTGGGTCATAGGGTAGATCTAGTTTTAATTTTCTGAGGAACCTTCACACTGCTTTCCAGAGCGGCTGCACCAATTTGCATTCCCACCAACAGTGCAAGAGGGTTCCCGTTTCTCCACATCCTCACCAGCATCTGTAGTTTCCTGAGTTGTTCATTTTAGTCACTCTGACTGGTGTGAGGTAGTATCTCAGTGTGGCTTTGATTTGTATTTCCCCAATGATGAGTGACATTGAACATTGTTTCATGTGTCTATTGGTCATCTGGATTTTTTCTTTGGAAAAGTGTCTATTCATATATTCTGCCCATTCCTTCACTGGATTATTTGTTTTTTGGGTGTGGAGTTTGGTGAGTTCTTTTATAAGTGACTTTTAAAACTGCTAGTTTGTATAAGGAGAATTCATACAATCATCTTTCCAACACATATATTTAAATATTAGTTTGTAGTCTTAAACAAAAGGAAAAATAATTCACATATCAATATAAAAAGATCCATGATTATTTTATAAGAAGTATTTTATATTTCAAAGTTTATTTCATAAACATTATTACTATACCACATTTTTTCATCTTCATATTTAGAGGCCAATTGAAACAACAGACACTGGGATTTTAGCACAGTATGAAGAGAATTAATTATGCATCTCCAATTAAGGCCAATTAGAGTTGTACTTCCACTCCCTTGCACACCATGCAAAAACTCTACCCAAAGTGTCTAATATGTAGAAAGTTCATTAATGTTAAGTTTGGTTTCCATGTCTATTATCATCTCCTGTGGTGTGTACATTACTAAAATGTAATGGAAATTATCTATTAGAGATGTATAACATCTAAAACTATCATTTATAGGGACTTTAAATATGAAACTATACATTAACATTAGTAACATTTCTAGGCTTTTTCAAAATATTTCAGGAAGTTTGGATTGAATGGCTTGAGAAAAGAGAATTTTAAAAATCCATTACCCTAAAGGTTTCATTCAGGAAGTAATAACTATGCTGTACTAAAATGAGTCTTAAAAGCTCTCTATAGTTCTTTGAAGAATTATAAATTGTATTTCTGTTGGCAGATATTATTATTTCTTGTATATGTACAGAAATAGAATACCTTTTTAAAATTTTAATGTTTATTTTACTTTTTTATTTATTTTTTTAATGTTTAGTTTTTTGAGAGAGAGAGAGAAAGAGAGAGACAGAGTACAAGTGGGGGGGGGGCAGAGAGAGGAGAGACAGAATCTGAATCAGGCTGGAGGCTCTGAGCTGTCAGCATCAAGCCTGAGGTGGGGCTCAAATTCCTCAACTGTGAGATCATGACCTGAGGCAAAGTCAGATGCCTAACAAACTGAGTCACCCAGGTGCCCCCAGAGGGAGAATATCTTACTACTTCACATTCTCAATGGAGTTCTTCTATAGTATGTATTTACAAATAGTATGTTTTATATTGAAGAGCACTGGGAACCTATGCAAATTTGATTTAAAATAAGAGATTTGAGAATTAGATAGCCAATAAACATTAGCCTTAGTGTTAATGGTCTTATATGGTCTATAAAATAGTTCATCAACATCTGTTTAAAGCTATCTATATGCTGCTTTTGTAAAATATTCTTTATATTTTGAGACAATCAAGGTATTAATCTGAACATTGTATTTTAGACCAAAACTTTTTGGAAATTTTAGACCAAATTTTTATTTGGAAAACTTTATTTTTTCATGCAGAAATAGCTTTGGGGCTGATATATAAGTACTATATTCAGGTACAGATAAAAAATTAATTATTAATCAAAATTACAAATACCAAGTAAATACCAACAGACCTGGAAATGACTATTGAGTTCAGCTTTGGGATACTATAGACATGTAATATGTTAAGATACACACATACATAGGCAGTTGAATTACATCAGTGCACTTCATTGGAGAAGGGCAAGTCTTCAACAAAATAGTAGAACAGCTGGATATCTTTATTTTCTTAATTTAAATCCAAGTTAGTTAATATATAGTGTAATAATGTTTTCAGGAATAGAATTTAGTGATTTTTCACTTACATATAATATCCAGTGCTCATCCCAACAAGTGTCCTCCTTAACGCCCCTTGCCTATTTAGCCCATCTGCTACCCACCACCCCTCCAGCAATCCTAAGTTTGTTCTCTGTATTTAAGAGTCTCTTATGGTTTGTATCCCTCTCTATTTTTATATTATTTTTGTTTCCCTTCCCTTATGTTCATCTGTTTTGTATCTTAAATTCCACAGTCACGTAATATTTGTCTTTCCCTGACTGACTTATTTCGCTTAGTATAATGCACTGTAGTTCCATTCATGTTGTTGCAATGGCAACATTTCATTTTTTTTTGATCATCAAGTAATATTTCATTGTGTATATATACCACATCTTCTGTATCCATTAATCAGTCGATGGATACTCAGACTCTTCCCATACTTTGGCTATTGTCAGTTGTGCTGCAACTGGATATCTTTTAAGAAAAACAGTGTCTGTAAAGAAAAACAATATACTTTAACCCATATCTCAAACCATAAAAAATTAGTTTAAAATGGGTTGAACCCACAGTGCCCTTATCAAAAATTTTTAAAAAGATAAATAGAACTTCACAAAAAATAAAACTCATTAATCAGAATTTACCAGTAGAACATAAAAATGAAAGCTATAGATTGGAAGTATTTAATACATGTACACATATAATATATGGGTATATGTGTCTATGCATGTGTGTCTGAAAAATGATATATAAAAGATCTCTACAAATCAGTGATAAGATAAATAGCACAATTTTTTTAATAAGCAAAATTCGGTCAGACATTTCACAAAAGAATATATACCAATTACCAGTGAGCACATGAAAAATTACTCAACATTGTTTCTCATTATGGAAATGCAAAACAAAACTCTACACTCACTAGGATGGGTACAATTAAAAAACCAAAACGTTGGCGATGATGAAGAATAACTGGAACTTTCATACTTTCCTAGTAGGAGTATAAAATGGTAGAGCCACTTTGCCAATCTAGTTGACAGTTTCGTTAAATGCTAAATGTATGCCATATACCTGTTTTATATTATTCCATGTGTTCTATTCATTACACTTTTAGATATTTACCCAACATATGTTCACAAAGAGACTTATAAGGAATATTTGATGCAGTTTTACTCATAAGAACTAAAAACTGGAAAAAATATAAGTGTCTATCAAAACAAGAATGGGTAACAAATTGTACAAATAAATTCTATGAAATTCTACTCAGCAATAAATAGCAAGATACAATCTACACAACAGTATGGATGACTTTCAGGACATTATTTTGAGAACAAGCAGTAGACTAAAAAGAACCCATACAAAATATTTTAATACAAATGAACTTCAAGAACAGGCAAACTAATTTATGGGGAAAGAAATAAGAACAATTTTTGAAATGAAAATGTTCATAGTAGGGGCTGGTTGAGAGAGATACAAGAGAAATCACCAAAGTTATAGAACTTGTCTATATTTTGTGGGGGATATGGTAGGTATATGTTAGTCAAAACTCATTAATTTGTACATTTAAGAACTGTGCACTTGGGGCACCTGAGTTGAGCATCTGATCCTTGGGTTTCTGCTCAGGTCATGATCCTGGGGTCGTGGGATGGTACAGAGCATGGAATATGCTTGGGATTCTCTCTCTCTCCTTCTGGCCCCCCACCCCCACTTGTGTGCTTGCATGTGCTCTCTCCCTCTCTATCAAAAAAAAAATTAAAAGAAAAAGAACTGTGTGCTTTACCCAAGTAATCATATATCAACAATAGAAACATACATAAGATAGATGTCGTTTTACATTATTTGCTTGTGTAGTTGTGTATGTACTAAGTGATATGGGAAACAAAGGTAGAAGGAAATGGTAGATAAAATTAAATTTCCTTATAGCCTGCAGCCCATTGACAAATACTTAAGGCAGGCAGAATATAACAGGAATTCCCTACTGTCTTAATGTTAATGCTCTGCTAGAGGGAAAAACAACTTAACCTTGACAATAGCAAGGCATCCAGTATCACAAGTCTTCTTCAGCATATGAAAATCCTTTTGGAAACTTACCCTGCCTTTACCTCCCCCAACACCCAAGTATATAATCAGTCTCCTCACAGTGACAGGGCAGCTCTTTCTGCTCATGGGCCTGTCCCTGTGCTTTAATAAAATCACCTTTTTGAACCAAATACGTCTCAAGAATTCTTTCTTGGTTGATGGCTCCAGACCCCTTTCACTCTAAAACCACATCATTAAGGTGTTGAGAAGTATAAAAAATTTGAAATTTCAGCCTATTTGTAACTGGACAAATTTGCCTACCCCTGATTTATGGATGGTGGCAGAAGAATGGAGATTTCTAGGTTAGAGTCAAATGCCTGTATTACGTAACATGCAGGAAGGCAGGATGACCTGAATGCTTGCATCAGTTCCCTTTGCTCCCCAAGTCCAACAGGAGAGCTGAGGAAGAGGCCCAGGTAGATGCTACATGTGCACCACAGGTTTATATCATAGCTAAGGAACTATAAGCCTAGGAAAGCCTCAATTTTGTAAGCAGGATGCTAGCAAACCTGCCACAATATTCAAGAACACCTGCAAAGAGGTGGTGTATTATTTTGTTCAGGAAATGTATCTACTCTTTGCCCTGAAGAGAGGCACTACATCTCTTTTCCAAAGCTGTTTTCTGTACAAGCATCCTTGAAAAGATATCTGGAAAAAGCTGATTTTAGTTATGGAGAAAGTCCATGGAGAACTGTCTCCCAACATATGAATGTATTTTTTAAATGATTATTTATTTTTGAGAGTGGGGAGAGGGACAGAGAGAGAGAAAGGGAAAATCTAAAGCAGGCTGTGCACTGTCAGTGCACAGCCTGATGTGGGGCTAGAAACCACAAACAGCAAGATCATGACCTGAGTTGAAATCAAGGGTCCGATGCTAAACAGACTGAGCCACCCAACCACCCCACAACATATAGATATTCTTATTTAAAGATAATTATTTGGGAAAGTACTACAGCCATTAAAAGATTTCGTTTTAACATGTAAGTGTATGTGTGTGTGTGTGTGTGTGTGTGTGTGTGCGTGTAAATATGCAATATTATGTCAATTTATCCATATACATTTCTGCAGGAACTAATGTAAAAGAAGACCAGTATTATCTGTTTTTAGGGATTAACAAAGAGTAAGCTTTCTTTTAGCTTTCATAGACGTTTAAAAAATACTAAGGAAATGATATAATTTATTTTGAAAAAATAAACTTTGCTAAATATTGTTTTTTGTTGTTGGTTTTTATGGTTTAATGCTTTTCCTTTACCTTTCTGCATTCTCAGAAATCAAAGAGGATGTAGTTTTTGTTTTAAATGTTTGTTTGTTTGTTTGTTTGTTTGTTTATGTAATCTCTACACCCAACGTGTAGCACCCACAACCCCAAGATCAAGAGTCACATGCTCTTCCAACTGAACCAGCCAGGCACCCCAGAAAACTGAGAAGGTGTTTTTTTTCCTCATTCTGAGAATGGTAGATGCATTTTGAACTTCCTGGTATTCTCGTTCTTTGAGGGAATGCTGGTGCACTGTCTTTAGAGTTAAAACATATATGATAGAGTAAGTTTTTATTGAAAAAGAAAAGTTTTAGTCAGGAAAACATGTATCTCATTTTTGAGAGATGAAATAAAAGCACCTTGATTATCAAATTCAACACTAAAATAACACTTGATTTTTTTGGCCTTATCTTTTATTATTCTCACAACAGCAACCTACAAAACAAAAGAGGACGTTTATAAGAAAGAAGGAGAAAGATAACAAGGCATTTCCATTCTTGGTGAGAAGTTATGAAAATATTTCTGTATAAAAGGAATATTAAACTCACAGTGAAAAACCCTACATCTCAGGAGTCACTGAAGCTGATGTACATATTTATATTTCTTACACTCTTTTGTCAATCATGATGTTTAAAAATCTCTCTCCTAAAAAATACACTTTAATATTTTATAGCTTGTTTTTTAAGAGTGCACTGTGCTAACCAATTGAGAAAAAAATTATAGACAGAAAGAGAAACAAGAACAAAACCACCTTATTTTGGTAGGACAAATAGATTATATAATAGACCCTATTTATCTGTAAATTAAATTGGGGCACCTGAGTGGCTTAGTCGGTTAAGTGTCCAACTTCAGCTCAGGTCATGATCTCCTGGTTCGGTTCCTGAGTTTGAGCCCCGCGTCAGGCTCTCTGCTGACAGTTCAGAGCCTGGAGCCTGCTTTACATTCTGGGTCTCCCTCTGTCTCTGCCCTTCCTCCACTCATACTCTGTCTCTCTTTCTCTCAAAAATAAAAATAAACATTAAAAAATTTATCTGTAAGTTAAATGACTCCTTATGAACTCACTAGCACCAGAATGAAAGTTGAAGCTATCTTCTAAAAAGAGAAAAACCTGAAATAACACACAATGTAATACAGGCTGTGATCCACACACAAATATGGCGTGGAACATCTTTCAGGTTTTGGATAGATCAGTATAAAAAGAAATAATCTTTTCAGGCAATACATTTAAAACTTCATCAAAATATTTTGAAATTTTAGATATTAAAATAGGGTTTTCTGATTAAGAACAATTTCCTTGCCACACTTTGCCAAAATATAAATAGAACAGCATTTAGTGGATATAATGAACTCAAACATTGTTCCCAATGCTCCGTTCTGATTCTGTTCTGGGGCAGCTTTTCAACATTAACGAAACTGTGGATCCAGATTTTCTCTTTAACCTTGGCTTCTGGGTCCTAGAGTATGAGCTCTGTTCCAGTTGGGATCACCCTCTCCATCAGCACCTCCATTTCTCTTCAGAAAATGTGGAAGGTCAAAAATTTGAACAGGAGACTGCCTTGCATTTTTCACCTACCCATAGCCCTTCCGGGCATTTAAGATGTGATGAGGTGCATTCCACTGAGAAAAATGCTTTTTGGGTCATATTGTCAAAGAAAAATATAGCAAACAATCAAAAAAAAAAAACTATCTACTTAGAGGTTCAGGGAAGGATACCTTGTTATGGATGACTTTTCACTGAGAATAAAGACAATGCTTCTGGCTTCCCTGAGACTCATGGAGGATACAGTCTCCAGGGTGACAGTGACAATGACTTCTGTAAAGGACACAATAGTCTCACTCTAGAATATGCCTCAGGCGTTCACTGTCTACTGAGCTATGAAAAGGAGCTGTTGGGCGGAGGGCTCTATGGAGAGAATGCTACTTCACATTTAAAAACTTCAATTTCACAACGGTGCCCTCAGGAAAAATCCAAACTAGAGCTGACCTCTAGGTATCAGCCACCCTTAGCTCACATTTCTTTTCTTTTCCTCCCTGCTTATGCTCCAGATCTACCAAAACACCTTGTAATTCTTGAAAGAATTGTGCTTTCTGAATCTCAGGGTTTTCAGCCTATGTATTCATGTCATTATACACTGTATAATAATTCCTTGTCTGTTTCTTTCCACAGCTTGTAAGCTGCTTCAGAAAAAGAGACCATTTCTTTTCTGCTTTTATATCTCCAGTCCTTGGCAAACAGTAGCAGGCAAGAATTTAGATGATTTAATGAATTAATTCCCAAATGAAAAAAAATTATAATTTTAAATCAGGGACCTTGTTCCTAGAATTGTACTCTCTACCTAAAGATTGTAACAACTGGCTAGATATTAACAAGAATGCTGAGGCCTCCATTATGATAAAGGAGCCCTCCTACTCATGGCTATAATTACCCTTACAGGACTATTACATGTGTTTGGTACTGAGCTATTACTGAGAACTAATTTTCTTTTCAATTAATAGAAAGCAGAAGTAAGTATCAGTTTTACAAACTGATCAAAGGTGTAAATGAACTACTATTGCATTATTAGAATAAAATAAACAATTTTCAGATTATATGAATAAATATTGATGTTTTCCCTCATTCCCTAGTACCACTGTAGCACGTGCTATGTTAGACTAAAAGATTGTCTACATATAAAAATATTAAATATCAAGAAGCCAAAAAAAGCCATATAAATTATCAGTATAAGCTAGCAGATGACCTCCCACCCCCACCACTTCCATTATAGGGCATTTTGAGAAGCACCTAGAGTCACGGGTTTACTCCTGTGTTCTAATTGGGTCAGATGACAGAATTCTTCGTTAAGCACTTGCCTGCTGAGTTTATCAGGTTTTATACTTTATTCATGCAAAGATGGTAATGCCTATATAATTTTTTTGCAAAACACATTTTTTGAACATTATCCATTTCTCCAGGGAAATTATTTCTTGCATCCCTACCATTAAAATAAAACAAAAACAAAGCAAAACAAAAAAACCAAAAAACCTCCTGGTGCAAATTTAGGTAACGGTTGGTCATAGCCATTTATACACTGTACATTTATTAATAGAGACCTTCAAATGCTAATTACCCACTTCCAAAGTCATAGACAATTAACCTAGATATGCATATGCAGACATTTTAGAGTAAATTTCAAATTTATAAACATTTGGCCTAGAATTAACTGGCAAAATCTCAATTACAAAGACCACTTGGAATCACTAGGAAAAGACATTTTCTTCCCCTTTTCTTCTTCGTCCTCAGAGGCCACTGGAACCATCTTATTGTGCGCTTTTTTTCTTTAAATCTTCCCTGTCATGAAAACATTTTCCTCAGTTTCTTGTCTCCTATGGTTACTATACCTAGTGTCTTCCTTTACAGCACTTCAAGTATGCATATCCTCTCCTAATAGGGCAAATAAATAAACAGACCCACACAAAACAGAAAAACCTCCTTCCAACGATTTTTTTTTTTCTATCTTTATTTGGTTCTAAGTCATATGACCAGTAAGTTGCTAAGGTTCTGTTTACTGCGCTTCTTTTTAGGTATGTGACTTAGGTCTTACTTTTCAGAAAACATGACCATAAGAGATAACCACATTCTCAAACTAGGGGGATGTTTGCCCTAAATTAGGGCCCATTGCTTAATGAAAGGAAAAGCATTTTATATGTACCATGTACATTTTATATGTACCATGGCTGTGTTGAGAAGGGGTGTGACTGTATTGAGTTCCTAGGAGACAGGAAAGTCCAAGAAATAAGGTATCTCAATAAATATAAGGCAAAATGACCACAATGGTAATGCAGTCGTAGCAAAAATCAAGAGTCGCTGAACAAAGAGGGGCACAAGTGTTTGTGGAAGTGGCCATTTACGGTTTACACTGGAAAAGGGAGATGTGTTGCTGACTTCTGAAAATTGACAATGGCTAGATTTGAGCTCTAGTGTCTCTGGGAGAAGGAGTATATAGTAGACTGCTAGGAAAAAACTTAGCAACAAGTGAAACATTGATATAAAAAATGGCTTTTAGAACTGTGTTTCCCATTCAAATGCCTGGCATAATAGAAAATATCTGTTCAGCACATTGGATAAATAAGGGGATATATTTGTATGTGCCTGAGTGAATAAATATTTTCTATAAAATGTTTTAAAGAGGACAAAAACACAAAATGTAAGGAAAGCATCAAATATTGCATTATAATAACATGCTCAAATATCAAACATAAAATCATAAAATATAAATAATTATGTAATATTTAATGAATAAATGTTGAGCCTGATCTCATGCAGTATACTGAAATGGCTAAAAAATTCTGGATCAATACTTCTTAAACATGATAACTTCAAATTATTTTTTTTATTCAAGTATAATTAACATACAGTGTTACATTAGTTTCAGGTGCACAGTGTAATGATTCACCAATTCTACACATTGATCAGTGCTCATCACCATAAGTATATTATTAATCTCCTTCACCTATTTCACCCATATCCCACTCACCTTCCCTCTGGTAACTATCAGTTTGTTCTCTACAGTTAAGGGTCCGTTTCTTGCTTTGTCTCTTTTTTCCTTTGTCCATTTGTTTTGTTTCTTAAATTCTAGATAATGAGTGAAATCATACGGAATTTGTCTTTCTCTAATTTATTTCACTTAGCTTTATGCCTTCTAGATTCATCCATGTTTTTGCAAATGGCAAGATTTCATTCTTTTTATGGCTGAGTAATATTCTGTATATATGGAATTACACACACATATTTATACCACATATATACATATATATCACATACATCACGTATATCTATATCATCTATATGTATATCACATCTTCTTTAGCTGTTCATCTATGGATGGACACTTGAGTTGCTTCCACATCTTGGCTAGGTAATAATGCTACGATAAACATAGGGGTGCATATATCTTTTCAAATTAGTGTTTTCATTTTCTTTGTGTAAATATCCAGAAGTGGAATTACTGGAACATATGGTAATTGTATTTTTAATTTTTTTGAGGAGTTGCCATACTGTTTTTCACAGTGGATACACCAGTTTGTGTTCCCACTAACAGAGGGTTCCTTTTTCTCCTTATCTTCACCAATACTTGTTATTTCTTCTGTTGTTGTTTATTTTACCCATTCCAACAGGTATGAGGTGTTATCTTATTATTGTTTAGAATTGCATTTCCCTGATGATTAGTGATGTTGAGCATCTTTTTTTGTGTGTCTGTTGGCCATCTGTCTACTTTGGGAAAATGTCTATTCAGGTCCTCTGCCCACTTTTAATTGCATTATATGTTTTTTGGATGTTGAGTTGTATAAGTTCTTTATATATTTTGGATATTAACCCTTTATTGGATATGTCATTTACAAATACCTTCTTACATCCGTTAGGTTTCATTTTGGTTTTGTTGATGGTTTCCTTCACTGAGAAAAGATTTTTATTTCATTGTAGTCCCAATAGTTTAATTTTGCTTTTGTTTCCTTTGCCTGAGGAGTCCTATCTGTAAAAATTTTTCAATGGCTGATGTCAAAGAAATTACTGCCTATGTTATCTTTGAGGAATTTTATGGGTTCAGATTGTACCTGGAAGTCTTTAATCCATTTTGAGTTTATTTTTGCATGTGGTGAAAAGGATCCAGTTTCATTCTTTTGCCTGTAGCTGTCAAGTTTTCCTAGCACGTTTGTTGAAGACACTTTTTCCCATTATATATTCTTGATTCCTTTTTCATAGTTTAACTGACCATAAAAACTTGGGCTTATTTCTGAACTGTGCACTATGTTTTATTGATCTAGTGTCTATTTTTGTGTCAGTACCATACTACTTTGATATACTTTGTAGTATATCTTAAAATCTGGGATTGTGATACCTCCAGTTCTGTTCCTCTTTGTCAAGATTGCTTTAGCTATTTGAAGTCTTTGGTGGTTCTATACAAATTTTACAATTATTTGTTCCAGTTCTGTGAAAAATTCCATTGGTATTTTGATAGGGATTGCATTAAATCTGTAGATTTCTTTGGGTATTAACAACATTTTACAATATTGGTTCTCACAATCTATGTGCATGGAATATCTTTCCATTTGCTTGTATAATCTTCAGTTTCTTTCATCAGTGTCTTTTGGTTTTTGGAGTGCACTTTTTTCACCTCTTTGGTTAGGTTTACTCCTAGGTATTTTATTCTTTTTTGTACAGTGGTTAATGGGATTGTTTTAGTAATTTCTCTTTCTGCTGTTTCATTATTAGTGTATAGAAATGCAATGGATTTCTGTACATTGATTTTGTATCTTATAACATTACTGAATTCATTTATCATTTCTAGTAGATAGTGGTGGAATCTTTAGGATTTTTAAATATAGGATCATGTCATCTGCAAGTAGTGAAAGCTTTACTTCCTCATTGGATGCCTTTTATTCCTTTTTTTTTTTTTGTCTGATTGCTATGTCTAGGATTTCCAGTACTATGTTGAATAAAAATGGTCAGAGTGGACATCCTTGTCTTGCTTCAGATCTTAGGGAAAAAGCTCAGTTTTTTACCATTGAGTATTAGCTGTGGATTTGATTTGTTTTTGATTTATTATTGTTTCTTTTTAATGTTTATTTATTTTTGAGGGAGAGAAAGAGTCAGAGAGTGTGCACTGGAGAGGGATAGAGAGAAAGGAGACAGAGGATCCAAAGCAGGCTCTGCACTGACAGCAGAAAGCCCAATGCAGGGCTCGAACTCATGAACCATGAGATCATGAAACAACCGAGCCACCCCGGTGTACCCCCACAGTTTTTGAAATGTTGTTGTTAACTGTGGACTTTACGTATTTGGCCTTTATTATGTTGAGGTATGTTTTCTCTAAACCTACTTTTTGAGATATTTTAACATGAATGTGTGTTGTACTTTATCAAATGTTTTTTTCTTCATCTACCGAGATGATCATGTTTTTTATTATTTTTCTTCTTAATGTGATATATCATGTTGATTGATTTGCAAATATTGAACCACTCTTGCATCCCTGGCATAAATACCAATTGATCATAGTGAATGATTTTTTAATGTATTGTTGGATTCAGTTTGCTAATATTTTGTTGAGGATTTTTGCATCTGTCCATCAGGGATATTGGCCTGTAGTTTTCTTTTTTGTTATGTTTTGTAATGTCTGTGTGTGGTTTTGGTATCAGGGTAATGCTGGCCTCATAGAAGGAATTTAGAATCCTTCCTCTTCTATTTTTTGGAATAGTTTGAGAAGAACAGATATTATCTTTTCTTTGAATGTTTGTTAGACTTCACCTGTGATGCCTTCTGGTCCTGGACTTTGTTTATTATGAGTTTTTTGATTACTGATTCAATTTCATTGCTACTGATTAGTCTGTTCAGAGCTTCTGTTTCTTCCTGATTCAGTTTTGGATGATTATATGTTTCCAAGAATTTATCCATTTTTTCTACTTTGTCTAATTTGCTGGCATATAATTTTTCATAATCTCCTATTATCCTTTGTATTTGTGTGGTGTGTGTTGTTATTTGTCCTTTCTCATTTCTGATTTATTTATTTCAGTTTTGCTTTGTTTTCTTTTTCTTTTTTTTTAAGAGTCTAGGTAAACGTTTATCAATTTTGTTGATCTTTTCAAAAACTAGCTTCTTGTTTCACTGATCTGTTCTTTGTTTTTGTTTTCGTCTTTTGGTCCCTATTTCATTATTGCTGCTCTATTCTATATTATTTCATTCCTTATACTGGCTTTAGACTTTTTTGTTCTTCTTTTTTTCTCTGCTTTAGATGTAAGGTTAGGTTGTTTGAGATATTTTGTGTTTCTTGAGGTATGCCTGTGTTGCTATAATGTTCCCTAGTAGAACAGCTTCTTGCTGCATTCCAAAGATTTTGGACCAGTGTGTTTTCATTTTCATTTTTCTCCATGCATTTTTTATTTCCTCTTTGATTTCTTAATTAACCCATTAATTGTTTAGTAGCGTGATATTTAGACTTTGTGTATGTGTGTTCTTTCCTGATTTTTTAAAATTGATTTCTAGTTTTATACCATTGTGCTTGCAAAATTTGCATGACATGATTTCAGTCTTTTTTGATTTGTTGAGACTTGTATTATGGCATAATATGTGATATGTTCTGGGGAATATCCATGTGCACTTGAAAATAATATGTATTCCTCTATTTTGGAGGTGGAATGTTCTGAATATATCTGGGAGATCCATCTTGTTCAATATGTCATTCCATGCCACTGTTTCCTTGTTGATTTTCTGTCTGGTTGATATAGCCATTAATGTAAATGAGATGTTAATGTCCCCTACTATTATTGTATTACTATCAGTTTCTTCTTTTATGTCTGTTTATAAGTTGCTTTATGTATTTGGGTGCTTTCATGTTTGGTGCATGAATATTTACAATTGTAGATTTTCTTGTTGGACTATTCCCTTTATTTATGCTGTGTCCTTTTTTGACTCTTGGTACAGTCTTTGTTTGAAAGCCTATTTTGTTTGATATTGGTATTGCTACCCCGACTTTCTTTTCGCTTCCATTTTCATGATAAATGTTTTTCTATCCCTTTACTTTCAATCTGCATGTGTCTTTAGGTCTGAGTCTCATATAGGCAGCCTATAGGTGGGTCCTGCTTTTTTATCCATTCAGTCACCATTTAGTCCATTTACATTTATAGTAATTATTGATAGGTATGTACTGATTGCCATTTTGTTACTTTTTTTTACAGTTGCTTTTGTAGTTCTTCTCTGTTCCTTTCTTTTCTTGCTCTTTTCCCTTGTGGTTTGATGGCTTTCTTTAGTGATATGCTTGTATTCCTTTATCTTTATCTTTTGCATATCTATTAAACGTTTTGATTCATGGTTACTATTAGATTGATATGTAACATCTTCTGCATATAGCAGTCTATATTAAGTGATGCTCACTTGAGTTTAACCCATTCTGAGAGTACTAAATTTTTATCCCCTCCCATGTTTTATGTATATGATGTCATACTTTACATCCTTTTATTTTGGATGAATCCCTTGACTGTTTTTTAAAGATACTATTGATTGTACTGTTTTGCTGCTTTTGTCTTTTAACCTATGTGCTGCTTTTTTTCTTTTCACCACCATACTTGTTTTATAAGTGATTAATTTACTTTTATTATGTTTGTATTTACTTGTTAAATCTTTCCTTTCCTAATTTTTTTACTCCTGATTTTTCCACTCCTTTTCTTCCCAAAGAATTCCCTTTAATTTTTCTTGTAAGACTGGTTTACTGATGATGAACTCCTTTTACTTTTGTTTGTCTGGGAAACTATATTTTCTTCTATTCTGAATAATAATCTCACTGGATAGAGTATTCTTGATTTTTCCTTTCAACACTTTGCCACTCCCTTCTGACCTGTTAAAGTTTCTGCTGAAAAATTCCACTGATAGTCTTATAGGATTTCCCTTGTATGTAACTGTTTTCTTTTCTCTTGCTGCTTTTACATTTCTCTTTTTCACTATTTTTTTTTTTTTTTGCTATTTCAATTATTATATGCTGTGATGTGGACTTCCTTGGGTTGATTTTGCTGGGGGCTCTCTCTGCTTCCTGTACTTGGATGTCTATTTTCTTCCTCCAAATTAGAGAAGTTTCTCAGCTTTTATTTCATCAAACTTTCTTCCTCCTTTTCTCTTCTCCTTATGGGCAGCCTATAATGCAAATACTATTATGTTTGATGAAGTTGCTGAGTTCCCTTAACCTATTCTCATTTTTTATTATTATTTTTTATTTTACTGTTCAGCTTAGTTGCTTTCCATTTCTCTTTTTTCCAACTCACTGATCCATTCTTCTGCTCCCTTTAACCTACTTTGATTCCCTCTACTGTATTTTTTATTTGGTTCTTGAGTTCTTCATCTCTGATTGGTTCTGTGTGTGTGTGTGTGTGTGTGTTTGTATTTTCATTTCTATCTTGAAAGTCTCAATGAGATCCTCCACTCATAGGTCCAGTAAGTATCATTCTGATCATTATTTTGAATTCTCAATCAAGCATATTTCTTATCCCTGTTTTAATTAGCTCTTTTGCTGTGATTTTATCCTATTCTTTCATTTGGAACATATTTCTCTTTCTCCTCATTTTGTCTAACTCTCTGTGTTTTTTCTATGTATTAAGAAATCCAGCTCTGTCTCCTGATCTTGAAAGTAGTAGCTTTATGAAGAAGAGGTCCTATGGTGCCCTGCCATGTAATGTCCCCTGTTCACCATAACCTGGTGCTTCAGGGGTGTCTCCTTTGTGGATTATGTGTGCCCTGCCATAGAAGCTGAGCCACATTTGCCTTGAGTCCTATTGGCTGCCATGGCCCACTTTACCTGTTGTGGGCAGAGTTTAGTCCCCTTTCTGTAAAGGGGCCAGTCTTGGGCTGCCTTGAGGTTGTAGTTGGGTCAGACCAGATGACTGTCCTCATCCCATTTGCTGGGACTGCAGTCACATGGAATGGCAGAGTTCTCTCCTTGTGCTGCCTCCTGTGAGGTTTTTGTTGGTGGGTAGAGCCAGTAGTCTGATTATTATCTACCTCCAACCCACTTCTGGGCTTGCAGAGACAGGTATGTGTGGTTTTATCTTCCCCTCTCCCAAGGGCAGGCGTCACTTTGGAGTGGCACTTGTTACTGTCTGTCAGGGCTGCTTGCATAATGAGATGTGTCAGGAGCCACTTTGGAGGGACTCCTGCAGAGTGGATCAGATTTCATGAGACAGATCTGAAGGAAAATGTGGGGCAGGATGCATGGTGTTAGCAAGCTAGGTGGAGCGTGTTGGAGCCAGTTCCTGCCAGTGTCCAGGTATCTAGGCTGTTGGAAAGGAGGAGGAAAATGGTACCCACCAGCTCTTTTGTTCTTGGAGAAGTCTAAGTTTCCCTACCTCTCCAGCACATGCTCTGAGATTAGAAAATCTTTCCATATACCTCAGGGACTTTTCAAAGTGGTGCTTCTTTGCTGTACATCAGTGAGGTTTTAGTTATGCTATCTCCCTGAAGGCAGGGACACAGTTTCCTATCACCCTCTGGCTCTCCCAAAGCAGAATTTGCCGATTTTTAAAGTGCATGGAATTAAACCCCCACTGATTGTCTAAACTCACGAAGTTAAATCCCACTGGTTTTCAAAGCCAAATGTCACAGGGACCTATCTTCCTAATGGAGGTCCCCAGTATCTGGGGTGCCTGGTGTGGGTTCTCTTCTTCTCCCTTTTCTATGCTTGTGACTTTTCTATGCTGGTGACTCTCCAGTTTGTGGTTAATCTCACCAGGAGTTTGGTTACTGACTGCATCTCCACTCCTACCATTTTTCATGTGACCTCCTCTGTAAAATTAACCATGGAAAGTCTTTTCTTCAGGTCATGATCTGGGTTAGTTGCAATGATATGGCTGTTATCTAGGTGTATCCATGGGACAAGGTGAGTTTACAGTGCTCCTACTCTGCCATCTCTTGAAGCTCCAATCTTTTCAAATTCTTGATATCAGGATTGACTACAAACATTCACATGAGTAGCTGCTAAAAAAATAAATATTTTTGATGGTTGGCGGCAAGATGGCGGCTTAGGAGGACGCTGGGCTCACCGCACGTCCTGCTGATCACTTAGATTCCATCTACATCTGCCTAAATAACCCAGAAAACCGCCAGAGGATTAGCAGAACAGAGTCGCCGGAGCCAAACGCAGACGAGAGGCCCACGGAAGAGGATAGGAAGGGCGGCGAGGCGGTGCGCGCTCCACGGACTGGCGGGAGGGAGCCGGGGCGGAGGGGCGGCTCACCGGCCAAGCACAGCCACCGAGTCTGGCTTGCAAAAGCGGAGGGGCCTGACGGACTGTGTTCCCACAACAAGCGCGACTTAGCGTCTGGGAGGTCATAAGTTAACAGCTCTGCTCGGAAAGCGGGAAGGCTGGAGGACAAAGGGAGGGAGAGCTGCTGAGCCCCCTGACAACAGAGCTCAGTTTGGTGGGGAACAAAGGCGCTCGCCAGCGCCATCTCCCCCGCCCATCCCCCAGCCGAAATCCCAAAGAGAACCTGTTCCTGCCGGGGAACTTGCTCGCTCCGCGCAAACACCCAACTCTGCGCTTCGGCGGAGCCAAACCTCCCGCAGCGGATCTGACTCCCTCCCGATGCCACAGGGCCCCTCCTGAAGTGGATCACCTAAGGAGAAGCGATCTAAGCCTGCCCCTCCTGCCCCCGAGCACCTTGCCTACCCACCCCAGCTAATACGCCAGATCCCCAGCATCACAAGCCTGGCAGGGTGCAAGTAGCCCAGACGAGCCACACCACCCCACAGTGAATCCCGCCCCTAGGAGAGGGGAAGAGAAGGCACACACCAGTCTGACCGTGGCCCCAGCGGTGGGCTGGGGACAGACATCAGGTCTGACTGCGGCCCCGCCCACCAACTCCAGTTATACACTACAGCACAGGGGAAGTGCCCTGCAGGTCCGCACCACTCCAGGGACTATCCAAAATGACCAAGCGGAAGAACTCCCCTCAGAAGAATCTCCAGGAAATAACAACAGCTAATGAGCTGATCAAAAAGGATTTAAATAATATAACAGAAAGTGAATTTAGAATAATAGTCATAAAATTAATCGCTGGGCTTGAAAACAGTATACAGGACAGCAGAGAATCTCTTGCTACAGAGATCAAGGGACTAAGGAACAGTCACGAGGAGCTGAAAAACGCTTTAAACGAAATGCATAACAAAATGGAAACCACCACAGCTCGGCTTGAAGAGGCAGAGGAGAGAATAGGTGAACTAGAAGATAAAGTTATGGAAAAAGAGGAAGCTGAGAAAAAGAGAGATAAAAAAATCCAGGAGTATGAGGGGAAAATTAGAGAACTAAGTGATACACTAAAAAGAAATAATATACGCATAATTGGTATCCCAGAGGAGGAAGAGAGAGGGAAAGGTGCTGAAGGGGTACTTGAAGAAATCATAGCTGAGAACTTCCCTGAACTGGGGAAGGAAAAAGGCATTGAAATCCAAGAGGCACAGAGAACTCCCTTCAGACGTAACTTGAATCGATCTTCTGCACGACATATCATAGTGAAACTGGCAAAATACAAGGATAAAGAGAAAATTCTGAAAGCAGCAAGGGGTAAGCGTGCCCTCACATATAAAGGGAGACCTATAAGACTCGTGACTGATCTCTCTTTTGAAACTTGGCAGGCCAGAAAGAATTGGCACGAGATTTTCAGGGTGCTAGACAGAAAAAATATGCAGCCGAGAATCCTTTATCCAGCAAGTCTGTCATTTAGAATAGAAGGAGAGATAAAGGTCTTCCCAAACAAACAAAAACTGAAGGAATTTGTCACCACTAAACCAGCCCTACAAGAGATCCTAAGGGGGACCCTGTGAGACAAAGTCCCAGAGACATCACTACAAGCATAAAACATACAGACATCACAATGACTCTAAACCCGTATCTTTCTATAATAACACTGAATGTAAATGGATTAAATGCGCCAACCAAAAGACATAGGGTATCAGAATGGATAAAAAAACAAGACCCATCTATTTGCTGTCTACAAGAGACTCATTTTAGACCTGAGGACACCTTTAGATTGAGAGTGAGGGGATGGAGAACTATTTATCATGCGACTGGAAGCCAAAAGAAAGCTGGAGTAGCCATACTTATATCAGACAAACTAGACTTTAAATTAAAGGCTGTAACAAGAGATGAAGAAGGACATTATATAATAGTTACAGGGTCTATCCATCAGGAAGAGCTAACAATTATCAATGTCTATGCACCGAATACCGGAGCCCCCAAATATATAAAACAATTACTCATAAACATAAGCAACCTTATTGATAAGAATGTGGTAATTGCAGGGGACTTTAATACACCACTTACAGAATGGATAGATCATCTAGACACACGGTCAATAAAGAAACAAGGGCCCTGAATGAGACATTGGATCAGATGGACTTGACAGATATATTTAGAACTCTGCATCCCAAAGCAACAGAATATACTTTCTTCTCGAGTGCACATGGAACATTCTCCAAGATAGATCATATACTGGGTCACAAAACAGCCCTTCATAAGTTTACAAGAATTGAAATTATACCATGCTTACTTTCAGACCACAATGCTATGAAGCTTGAAATCAACCACAGGAAAAAGTCTGGAAAACCTCCAAAAGCATGGAGGTTAAAGAACACCCTACTAACGAATGAGTGGGTCAACCAGGCAATTAGAGAAGAAATTAAAAAATATATGGAAACAAATGAAAATGAAAATACAACAATCCAAATGCTTTGGGACGCAGCAAAGGCAGTCCTGAGAGGAAAATACATTGCAATCCAGGCCTATCTCAAGAAACAAGAAAAATCCCAAATACAAAATCTAACAGCACACCTAAAGGAACTAGAAGCAGAACAGCAAAAGCAGCCTAAGCCCAGCAGAAGAAGAGAAATAATAAAGATCAGGGCAGAAATAAACAATATAGAAACTAAAAAAACTGTAGAGCAGATCAACGAAACCAAGAGTTGGTTTTTTGAAAAAATAAACAAAATTGACAAACCTCTAGCCAGGCTTCTCAAAAAGAAAAGGGAGATGACCCAAATAGATAAAATCATGAATGAAAATGGAATTATTACAACCAATCCCTCAGAGATACAAACAATTATCAGGGAATACTATGAAAAATTATATGCCAACAAACTGGACAACCTGGAAGAAATGGACAAATTCCTGAACACCCACACTCTTCCAAAACTCAATCAGGAGGAAATAGAAAGCTTGAACAGACCCATAACCAGCGAAGAAATTGAATCGGTTATCAAAAATCTCCCAACAAATAAGAGTCCAGGACCAGATGGCTTCCCAGGGGAGTTCTACCAGACGTTTAAAGCAGAGATAATACCTATCCTTCTCAAGCTATTCCAAGAAATAGAAAGGGAAGGAAAACTTCCAGACTCATTCTATGAAGCCAGTATTACTTTGATTCCTAAACCAGACAGAGACCCAGTAAAAAAAGAGAACTACAGGCCAATATCCCTGATGAATATGGATGCAAAAATTCTCAATAAGGTACTAGCAAATCGAATTCAACGGCATATAAAAAGAATTATTCACCATGATCAAGTGGGATTCATTCCTGGGATGCAGGGCTGGTTCAACATTCGCAAATCAATCAACGTGATACATCACATTAACAAAAAAAAAGAGAAGAACCATATGATCCTGTCAATCGATGCAGAAAAGGCCTTCGACAAAATCCAGCACCCTTTCTTAATAAAAACCCTTGAGAAAGTCGGGATAGAAGGAACATACTTAAAGATCATAAAAGCCATTTATGAAAAGCCCACAGCTAACATCATCCTCAACGGGGAAAAACTGAGAGCTTTTTCCCTGAGATCAGGAACACGACAAGGATGCCCACTCTCACCGCTGCTGTTTAACATAGTGCTGGAAGTTCTAGCATCAGCAATCAGACAACAAAAGGAAATCAAAGGCATCAAAATTGGCAAAGATGAAGTCAAGCTTTCGCTTTTTGCAGATGACATGATATTATACATGGAAAATCCGATAGACTCCACCAAAAGTCTGCTAGAACTGATACAGGAATTCAGCAAAGTTGCAGGATACAAAATCAATGTACAGAAATCAGTTGCATTCTTATACACTAACAATGAAGCAACAGAAAGACAAATAAAGAAACTGATCCCATTCACAATTGCACCAAGAAGCATAAAATACCTAGGAATAAATCTAACCAAAGATGTAAAGGATCTGTATGCTGAAAATTATAGAAAGCTTATGAAGGAAATTGAAGAAGATTTAAAGAAATGGAAAGACATCCCCTGCTCATGGATTGGAAAAATAAATATTGTCAAAATGTCAATACTACCCAAAGCTATCTACACATTCAATGCAATCCCAATCAAAATTGCACCAGCATTCTTCTCGAAACTAGAACAAGCAATCCTAAAATTCATATGGAACCACAAAAGGCCCCGAATAGCCAAAGGAATTTTGAAGAAGAAGACCAAAGCAGGAGGCATCACAATCCCAGACTTTAGCCTCTACTACAAAGCTGTCATCATCAAGACAGCATGGTATTGGCACCAAAACAGACACATAGACCAATGGAATAGAATAGAAACCCCAGAACTAGACCCACAAACGTATGGCCAACTCATCTTTGACAAAGCAGGAAAGAACATCCAATGGAAAAAAGACAGCCTCTTTAACAAATGGTGCTGGGAGAATTGGACAGCAACATGCAGAAGGTTGAAACTAGACCACTTTCTCACACCATTCACAAAAATAAACTCAAAATGGATAAAGGACCTAAATGTGAGACAGGAAACCATCAAAACCTTAGAGGAGAAAGCAGGAAAAGACCTCTCTGACCTCAGCCGTAGCAATCTCTTACTGGACACATCCCCAAAGGCAAGGGAATTAAAAGCAAAAGTGAATTACTGGGACCTTATGAAGATAAAAAGCTTCTGCACAGCCAAGGAAACAACCAACAAAACTAAAAGGCAACCAACGGAATGGGAAAAGATATTCGCAAATGACATATCGGACAAAGGGCTAGTATCCAAAATCTATAAAGAGCTCACCAAACTCCACACCCGAAAAACAAATAACCCAGTGAAGAAATGGGCAGAAAACATGAATAGACACTTCTCTAAAGAAGACATCCGGATGGCCAACAGGCACATGAAAAGATGTTCAGCGTCGCTCCTTATCAGGGAAATACAAATCAAAACCACACTCAGGTATCACCTCACGCCAGTCAGAGTGGCCAAAATGAACAAATCCGGAGACTATAGATGCTGGAGAGGATGTGGAGAAACGGGAACCCTCTTGCACTGTTGGTGGGAATGCAAATTGGTGCAGCCGCTCTGGAAAGCAGTGTGGAGGTTCCTCAGAAAATTAAAAATAGACCTACCCTATGACCCAGCAATATCACTGCTAGGAATTTATCCAAGGGATACAGGAGCACTGATGCATAGGGCCACGTGTACCCCAATGTTCATAGCAGCACTCTCAACAATAGCCAAATTATGGAAAGAACCTAAATGTCCATCAACTGATGAATGGATAAAGAAATTGTGGTTTATATACACAATGGAATATTACGTGGCAATGAGAAAAAATGAAATATGGCCTTTCGTAGCAACGTGGATGGAACTGGAGAGTGTGATGCTAAGTGAAATAAGCCATACAGAGAAAGACAGATACCATATGGTTTCACTCTTATGTGGATCCTGAGAAACTTCACAGGAACCCATGGGGGAGGGGAAGGAAAAAAAAAAAAAAAGAGGTTAGAATGGGAGAGAGCCAAAGCATAAGAGACTTAAAAACTGAGAACAAACTGAGGGTTGATGGGGGGTGGGAGGGAGGAGAGGGTGGGTGATGGGTATTGAGGAGGGCACCTTTTGGGATGAGCACTGGGTGTTGTATGGAAACCAATTTGTCAATAAATTTCATAAAAAAAAAATAAATAAAAATAAAAATAAAAATAAAAAAAATAAAAAAAAATAAAAAAAAAAATAAATAAATAAATATTTTTTACAACCATTCAAAATTTAACAACAGTTAAAATTATATTATTAATAAAAGCCGCATTTCAGGAGCACCCCTCTGTTAGATAAGATGCTTCCTGTTTCATGAATCATTTAAGAAAGCCAGTAAGATTTTCAAATTTAAAAACGTCTCTTTCATTTCATTCATATAGTGTTGCAGTTGTAAATTAATTTTATTTCAGTTGAATTCTTCTTACCTAATGTTTCAAAAAATTAAGAAGCTGTTTGTTAAAGCAATCTTACAGTGACCAGCTTGGATGCCACTGAAAGGATATATCAACCACAAAGAGAGAAATGTATGTACATGTACATGAAAAGTTAGATATTCAAGGGTCTATAGACTAGAGCTATGCCCAGTGAGGTACACTGCCCAATTCCTCTACTCTCTCTCACATATGTAATAAACATATGTCTTTTCCTGACATATATTTTTGCCGGGTGTTTTGTTTTCTACATCCTGAGGAATTAACTCTCAGAACCTACACAGGCATTTTATCTACCATGTGCTATGGTGCTCTCTAACGATGTTGTTGAAGTCAGTATCTTCAGAAGAGAACTGACCCTTGGTGGCCATGTTTAGCACATTTTGGCAGGATAGCGTGTGCTAAATATCACTCTTGCTTTCTACCTGCAGTTACCACAAAATATGGCATCTAACCTTGCTTCAAAAGTACCATCCTACCAGAACCCTCTGCCCTGTGGCCAGAGATGACAAGCTTAAAATCTCTAGCCACCCTAGGGACTGGCCACCACCCCGAGGACAAGTATTAATTTCCTAGTGCACCTATGGGGTATAATCATTTGGAAGGTCTAATATGGAAAGCTCTTACACTATAGAAGAATGCTGTGGTAATGTATGTAAGAACTAGAAAGTGCTGGCTCACATGAGACAGGCTAGATTAAATGTAAACAAACAAAACAACACTAATAATTTGTGGAAACTTAAATATTACTTAGTCAATTGGTGTTAAAAAAAACCCTCAAAAAGTTAGAAATTAGATCAATCTGGATTTAAATCTTAGATTTACATCTTTTTAAACATGTATTGCAATGGCTCAAAGTTTAATCTTCATCATTCTCATATGCTATAAATGAAAGCGACAACTATTTTAGAATAAAGCAGGTATCTAGAAATGAGTTAACAAAGCAATGAACTAAATTGACAAAACTATGTATTGTAAAATAATATATAGTAGCAAATACTTTTAAGCAACCCATTTTCATAATAAAACAATAATGAACTGGTTCTCAAAGTGTGGATCCCAAACCAGCAGATCAGAACACCTGGAAATGCAGATTTTAAAAAGCCACTCCAGAACTTACTGAACCAGAAACTCTGAGCAGAGGGCCTCCAGTCTGAGTTTTAGCAAACCCTTCAGAAGAGTCTGATGCATGCTGAAGTTTGAGAACCCCTAGTCTGGTGAATCATGGAGCATAAATACATTTTTTTGCATTGCTGAAATGAACATTTTGAGAACCAAGCATAAGCAAGTTATTATATTCTATTAAATATAAATGCAAATAAGGCACTTCATATCAAAATTACATAAAATTATATGGGTGTGATCAAGGAAATTAGTACACGATTATGAAAATAGGCACAGTTTAAATTGGAGGTCTGGTAGAAGAATTAGTCTTTGCATAGTTGTTGGAACAAATTTTCAGAGTTCTCATTTCTTCTGTATCTGTAGAAGATAGCAATCAATATTCTCACAATTTAAGAAATGAACATAACTGATCACATATAGGTACATTAATGGGAGACTAATAATGTGTACTGTTATAAGGAAATACTCTTTTTATGATTTGAATGAACAAATACTTATTCATTTAACAGAATTCTTTTATTAAACATTTGAGTCATATTTTAAATGCTTGCTAGTCAATTACATATCTCAGAAAGTATTTCATTTGTTTTATATTTATTAACTATAATAAACATACAGTAAGACTTACAACCAAGACAACAGGAAGGGACAAGGTACATTTAAATATTAAGTAAAAACTGTATGATCTATTTGCCTTGTCCTCAAAAAAAATGTTTTTCTTATGCTTCTTGTACAGTATTATTTTAGTCACTGAAATTTAAAATTTCTCCAACATTCTCTTTTATTTTATATAATTTTAATGTTAAATTCTAAAATATAAATATAATTGTAACAAAGATCTGTAACTAAGACAAGTGGAAAACACTAAAATCATACTTTTATTTATGTTGTATTACTTTATTTCTGTCTATTCATAATCTAAGTTTATTTATTCATAAATCAAGGTCACGAATATTATAAAAGGAAAATTGGAGCATATAGGGAAAATTTTGCTAAAATGTCATTATTTTCAACACAATGGAAATCCTAATATTTAAATAGCTTTTCTACATCAATTCCTAACAAAACCTTTGGAATAAAATAGGTAATAAAGCAATACAAGTAAGTAATATGGCACAATCCTGCTCCCTTATACTTTTGGGGGGGAACATAAGAAATTTATGTTAAAAAATATAAAGTTAAAAAAATACAATGTTTTGTTGTAAGAAAGATACAAATAGTATTAGAAGGGTGAAAATCAAGAAAGATGGCTTCTACGGTTTTGTTCAGAGAATTCTTTTTAGAACCTTGATCTCTAAAAAAGTAATCAGATAACTGCAAAAAGTTCAATTCTGCTTCCAATTTTTGCTTGAATTTATTTATAACATTTCCACAATCAAAGAAATTAATGGTTACATGCAGTGAAATAAAAAAGAAATAGAATCATTACTAGGCTTGAAAATATGCTATTGTTCTTTTTTTTCAACACTAATCTCATGACTATCTATCAATGACTAAAAAGCATACTTAAGATTAAAAAAATGGATTCTTTTACAATAGGATGATTTCTACTCTGAATTGAAAACTTGGGTCATTACCTTAAGATTATAGTTTGTGCCTAGTATAAATAGAACATGATGGGCCCCTGCCATCCTTTGGATTCAGGAGAAACATTGCACGTTTGGTAACTGTGGTAAGCAGCATAAAAACTTTCTATTATAGAAGCTCAGTTTTACAAAAAACTTTTTAAAACTCACTAAGAAATAAAGCTATTCATTTGTGAATAGGACATTATCATCTACTGAATAACTGAATTCAAGATCATTTATCATTTTCAGTCTCTGACATCTTTTGCACAGTGAAAAAGGTATGTGATTACAGAATAATTTGGAATAATATAAAAATACAACCTTACAAATTGCACAAGAACACCATTATACTTATGTTAATAATGCAATGCACTATTTTGATTTCTAACTGACTTTTGGCATGTTTTATAGTATTTTTCCAATTTTTAACAAGGTGAAAACAACTGCAAAATTTGAATTATGAGAGAATCTTTGTTTCTTGTAGAAACTGAGCTTATGCCTATACATTAATGTAATTTCAAAGAAAGTTTCTCTAAATTCTGTCAGATCAATTATTCTTTTACCAAAGTACCAGTTACCATTCACAATAGAAAACAGTTCTGTTCTCTGGGACTAGATCAGACCATCCCTCATCATAGCAGATATGTTCCCTTCTGAGTTTTTTTTTTCTTTTAATCATTCCACTCAATTCTAACCTTTTTGTCTTCTGAATTATACATGAGATTTTACTAGTTAACGTGGTAAATGACCATGATGGCCTTAGCATTCCCCTCAGCTTGACTAAATTTCTTTCTGACTACTGGTCTATGACCTTCCTTTCCTTAGAGTGTTTGCTTTAAAAATCTTACAGTTAGAAATGCTTTTTCTACCCCCTTGAGACTTAAATCTTCTCCCAGCCTCTTGCCAGGTTTGAAACTCTGGAATGTCTTTCAAGGGCCCAGGAACCATATGTTTGAAATGTAAATATAATCATCAATAAAGATAGAACCCATGTCTCCAAAGGTCTATGGGAGAGTAGGATCCTAACTTTGATAAGTGCCAATTAGGAAGCACCAGTGGTCTAATCACACTGACCAAACTCCCTCCTAACATCTGGTACTTTTCCACTAATTCAGCCCAGTGCTTAAAAACTCTCCTTCCTTTTGTTTCGATAGTGTTGAGATCAATCTCTCCCTATTGCTGTAGACTCTAGTAAACTCTTCCTTTCTCCTTTAATTTTTCTGATACAATTTCTCTTTGACATAAGCTACCAACATGTTGTCAAACTTAGAAGTTACATTATTTTCATGGAGAATTATAACTTTTGCTTCACATTTCCTTGTTTAATGAGTTAAGAAATAAGTTTGAAGGTTATGAATATAAACCTAAAAGCAAAATTGAATTTTATATTTTAGAAAAGAACACTTTCCCTGCCCTCATAATGAAACCCTACTCTATTAATGATATGATCCGACAGTCTTCCTAGCTATCTTGACTTGAAACATTGAGCCTAATATATTCAACATTTATTGCACATCTATTGTATACCACACAACTAAGCTGTACCATATTATCTCAATCTGTTTTAAGTAAAGATCTGGGAAAAAATCTTTCCTTCTCATTAGCCATTTAAAGATAGACTGTGTCTAATGATTCTTGTATTCCCAATAGCACCTATTATTGTACTTTGGATAACAGGCATTTAATACTTTTAGATTGAGGCATAGAGTTCATTTTATTCACTTAAGTTTCAAAGTCAATTTCTTTTAGAAATAAAATACATGATATGAAAATTTGTTACTTTTATAATTATATAATGTATATTACATGCAATTTTATAAAATTTGTGTGTTCATCCTTATCTATTAGCTTGTATTTTAAGGTACAAATAACTACAACCCATGTATCTTTGAACACACAAGCATAGATTTGTTTGTATGAAAACATAACCAAAATTTCAAGTCTTAATAATAAATTATCTAATAAAATGTATTAGATAATATCTAATACATTAGATAATATCTAATAAAATGTATTCCTAAAAGGAATAATACATTCCTAAGTCTAGTAGTCACTGGATTTGGGGAACAAGTGGAATCATAATAAAAAATAATATTTTAGATAATTACTTAAAATACAGAAGACGGAATTTAGGCAAGCAAGTGTAAAATACAGAAATTAACTCCAAGAACCATCTGGATGACAAGAAGGACCTAAACTTGGAAAAGCAGTAGTAAGAATGAAATGAAAAGATATATAAAAAGTAAGTTAGGACCACGAATGTCCATGTTTATTAACAGTGTGGATAAGGAAAGAGTTAAATACAACTCTAAGATTTCCAGCTTGTGTGACAACGGGTAGGGGTATGCTGAATAGAAATAGACTAAAGAGTGGTGCCTGGGTGGCTCATTGGGTTGAGCATCTGACTCTTGGTTTAAGCTCAGGTCATGATCTTGAGGCTTCATGGGTTCTAGCCCTGTATTGGGCTCTGCTCTGGCAATATGGAGCCTGCTTGGGATTCTTTCTGTCTCCCTCTCTTTCTGCCCCTTCGCACTTGTGCTCGCTGTCTCTCTCAAAATAACTAAACTTAAAAAAAAAGAAAAAAAGGAAATTAAAAAGGAACAGACTAATGAGGAGAGGGACTGGGTAGAAATAAAGATGAACAAGTGGTTTAGACAAGTTAACAGGTCATCAAGATAGGAGTATGTTGGATGGAATTAGACAAGAAACCTTAGGCTCTATAACTAGCCACAGAGAAGAGAGATGTTCAGAGCTTGAGCAGTGACACCAAATGAGACCTAACAAGGAAAAAAAGCAATAGGAAAAGAAGAAAATCAGGCCGATTTACTGCTTTCAATTTGTCATTAGTCTCTTTCCTCCAGCACAATTTTTTCCCTGCATTCACACTGTATGTCTTTAATTATTTATTTTATTTTTTGATTCATAATACATTTAAAAAAACCTTGCAGTGAATAATTGTGCTCTTTCTCCTGTTTCCTGATTCGTTTTGTTTCTAAAAATGACTGCCACAGATAACCCCCCCCCTTTTTTTTCACATACTATAGATTCTCTCAGTTTCTTTAGGCAAACAGAAACATGTATTAATCTACATTCTTGCCCTCCTCCATCATTTGTATGCAAAATTATACTCTAGAGACAGTGTTCTGCTCCTTGCATTTTCATCTAACTATAGGTTTTGGAGCACTTGTCAGAGTAGTATTTAGTGTCCTTGGTCATTCCTGTTTATAGCTACATATCAGTGCTCTGCATTGCTGCACTATCATTTATTCAAACCTTCCCCTTTTGATGGACACTAAGGAGGTTTGTTATCTTTCCACCTTCAAACCTCTTCTAATTAGTTTTCCTTCCTAGTTATTACCTCTCCTGTCCTTTTCTTTCAGAAGAAAAATCTGAAGGAAAAATTTTTCAGTAGGAAAATCATATGGAAGAAATAAACCACCATGAAAACTTAGTAGTAAAAGATTAATGCCAAAAAACCTAGTACAATGCAAATCCAAAGATGTCACTATGCTTAATTTTTTTTAATCACATTTTCTTAGAAAAGACTCACTAACATTCATTAGTAATTGATGGCTTAATTTCATTAATATTTCATACTGGTGATCAACCAGGTTTAGGATTCAAAACCAATCTAATTATTTTGTTCATACTCATTATTCTTCTTGTAGATTATTTTAGTAAATATATTAGTAATTTCTGATGTATACTTATTTAAGGCTAAAGAAATAGGCTTACACTAAAGCCTGCATTAGATGTTAAAACATGATAAACTCCCAAGCACTGAAAACCCTCTCTGGCTCTGGCTCCCACTTTTCCACATTTAATCCCTGATAAATACAGAAAGAAGGAATACAATCACAAAATAAGTTTACATGATTCTTGAGTTAGTAAAAGTTTATGAATTCCTAGTTTTATGACAATACTTTGGATATCTGCCTAGACTTCTAGTCTCCCGTTGAGATGCTCAGAGGAAAGGAACACAAAGCAGAGATGATCAACTCTACGATCAACCTCTGTGATGTAACCTTAGCCCTGAGAAGTGGCTGACCAGTTTGGAACTCCCGTTTCCCTGCTCCCCTAACCTAGGTGTGCAGGTGATTAGCACTCCTTTGCCAAATGGGATTTATTATATTGTGCTATTTGTTTGTAATGACATTTGTGGGACAAGTTTTTTGATGAGCCTTTTCTTCTTTGCCAGCTGGATATAAATAAAGACCAACCAATGGGAGGTGGTGGAGTTTCAGATTGGAAAAGTATGGTGTTCTGGATTCAGAATATAGAAGAAGCTGCCTGCTTACCTGGGAAACCCCACGCAGGGCTGTCATAGGAGCAAAACAAATTTCTATTATGATGACCCACTGCAATTTGGCATACATATTTTTCAGCACCTAGTATAACAATATTTAATATAAGACACATCTGCACATGAATTTGTACAAAATTTACAATGAGCCTTCTGAGTGTTTCCTCTCTTTCCTTCCTTCCCATTTTTCTTTTTTCCTTCTCTTCTCTTTGTCTATTTAATTGAATCAGTTTATGTGCTTATTGACTGAAATGTTCTTGAGATATGTTCCAAATAATCAGGCATCTATAACTAATTCCTGAAGACTTTGGTGACACACCCTGGTTAGGCTGCAGCGGGCGTCTGCACAGCTACACAAATTCTGGTAATGAGAACCTCAAAAGAGAGTGGTAGAGAAATAAGGCCTTACTTTTGTTAAGTAAGTGCATCATTGCAGAGCCTGACGTGGGACTTAAACCCCCAAACCATGAGATCATGACCTGAGGCAAAATCAGGCGCTTAACCAACCGAGGCAGCCAGGCACACCAAGAAAGAAGGACTTTCAGTGGAGGCAAAGCCTCTTGTCTTTCACTTCAGCGTTAAGCAAATTCTCAGGACTAGTTAGATATATGCTCCCCAAAGCATTCTGACCTTGGCTGATACATAATGTGTGGTGCCAGAGCATCTATGAAGAAATTCTCAACATTTGTCTCCAGATCATACAGGCATATAGAATGTTTTATTGTAATGAAAATCACATTTCACCAAAAAATTAATGATGTATTACATAATACTAAGTTGAGTTATAAAAGACGGAGTGAATTTGGCAAAATGTGAGGAACAAGATTATAGAAACAAAAAAATTTTCTGTGTATTTGATGTATATTCCAACCACTGAACACACATGTTCTCCCCTATCTTATTTGTTCAATTTCCTTCCTTCTCTCAGTTAAAGCACTGGAAAGAAGTCTTATTGTCAGCCATTAGTTAATGTTTTCAGTGATTACTCACATTAGATTTTGCTTAACTTCTGCAGCTTGGATTCCCCAAATGAGTATTTCAAGCTGCTTACTATAAACTATAAACTGGGTTCATGTGAACAATAATTATTTTTTAAAATATATCTTTAAATACATCTATGTATTTCTGTTAGTTACATATCTCAAACAAATGATTATCTGAAGAGGGATCACCACTCCGGTGGTGTAGAGGAAATACGCAAATTCAAATAACAAATCTCCCTACCTAATCCCAACATGCCTTGACGCAGGCATGCCCTACAGTTATGAGTGTTACTTTGTGAATAAACCAAGACCCAGAGAGATTTGGTAATCAAATTGTCCATAAATGCAATATTCAGAGTGTATGTGCAATGGCGTAATTGAGCTTCAGAACTATTAAAAAGCAGACTGTTCATTTATATTTATAATCAGGGCAGACATGATAGAACAGAAGAGAATTTGTTCCTTATGTGCTAACTTATTCTATACAGGAGCAAGATAAAAGTGAGAAAGATTTCCCAAGTCTACCTCTTCACAGTCAATAGCCATACACACCATCTTCACACATCTGACTTTTCACCTTCCAGAAAGACATTTTCTTTTGAAAGAATGCAGTTTCCTATAGAAGTAGAGGCTTTCATCCATGTGTCTCAGTTCAGGTTATGATGCACAATTTAAATTTGAGGACACATGAGTTCCTTTCTATAGAATAAGGTAGCACACCAAGAACATATTCCCTTCTGTTCTGTCTCTTATGCTCTGATTATAAATTTAGATGAGGACTACTTGCTTTTAAATGGATGTTAAGCCCTAATACAAATTTGACATACATTTAAAATGTCCCCATTCATGGATTATTCAAACACCAAACACTTTGGGTTTCAGTTTATTTATAATGTTACACCCACGACTGTGGAACATTTCATTAACAAGACATGATAGAATTATGTAATGAGAGATTCACTCGTTAGCAGTGTGTGCCTCTTCCACACTCCTCAAGGTGGGTGGTCTCTTTCCACATAATCATTTTCTTTAACAGATATCACTAATACAAATTTGCACATATAAATTATGTTGAAGCATAAACATTTGTGGAATTCTGGATTAATTTCAAATAAAAAATTTTAATGATAAATTCTGGATTAATATCAAATAAAGTTTATCAAATGAAATTTGTTACTGGTAAATTCCTTCATATGTCTAGCACTACTACAGTTTTACCCATGCATTTCCGTCTCCTGATGGCCCTGACCACCACCCCTAGGCATGTTCTCTCCTGGTATATGATTAGGTGCTAAGGAAGTTTTCCCAGATCTCAAGACTGACTGATATTCCATTGTTATGTTTTCTTATGAGAACTTTATCCTTTTCTTCATACTACATATCATAGTTATTTGGTGGGTTTTTTTTTCTTTCTTTGATTCTGTCTTTTAAATTAGTTGAAAATTCTAAAAGCACTCAATCAAATGATTGCGTCTGTTTGGGATCTTGTTGTACTCTCTTGTAGAGCTCAATACCTTTCTGGGAGCTCAATATGTTAATACATTTTACCTAAGGTTGAGACACAACTGTATCCTTGGTTACATTAAAATATAAGGTTATATAGACAGAATAGAAGGAGCTGCCACTAAAGAATTCAAGATTTGATGCACTTCTAAGGATACTCTAAAATAGAGACATTTGCAACTTGTGCTTTTCACCAGAACATTTTATAGCTGGCATGCTTCTGGCTTTTTCCTTTCTTATTTTTTTATTTCAGTGTGATTTTTTCTTTTTTTTAACATCCCCGACGTGAACATTTCAAATTGAAAGAAGCCAACTTGCAAAGATTAAAAGTGGAGAAGGAGGATACTGCCACCAAAATAGCTTTGGCGATGGTGAAGAATAAGCTCAGATCAAGTGTGTAAACTGATTGGCCAGCCTGTAAGCCAAAGGTCTTTTCCACAACTATTGCTTTTTGGAGGGCCTACCTCTTCTATTCCAGTTCTTTCCAGATTATCCTCTACCATGCATAAGATCTAAGAAAAATCATCACAATTCAATAGGGTTCATAACACATATTTGATTATAGGATATGATATGTAATGTGTCCTGAAATGCCGACTTTACATTATCTTTGCTACTGACATAAAAGGGCCTGCTACACCCTCTGCACAGAGGGGAAATGCTTGAGTACCATCTATGGCTGTTCTGCTGTTGCATTCTAGGTTCACTGTTGTGTCATTAGTGCCTTAATTAAAGCTTTGGAGTAGAAACGATGGCCTGGGTTAAACCATTTGTGTATATGTTTAACACATTACATATAAGGTAAGTTAAATAGTATCAGATCCTTGTATAATAAGAACCAGATCGTGTTAAATTATACAGGTTACTTGTTTTAGGCTGAAGCCTTACCGAAAAAATATGTCCCCAAATATTTTATAAAACCATTAATATTATAATCAGCAGTGTCTTATCTTATCATCGATGACATCTCCTAACAATGCAGATAATTGATCAGACATTTAAATGCTCAATTATTTTTCAGACAGATGTATGTGTCTGAAACATAAGTTTCATTTCATTCCCTTCAGAGAGAACTGACATTTGAAAGCCAAATCTTTATATATAACATAACTGGAGACAATGTGAAAATGATTTGGCCTTCATTATCCATTGGAAGGAAAGCTTTTCATTTTATAAAATCTCCCATTTTGGATCACAGTCTCAGGATGATTCTAATCAAACCATAATCGACATGGAAGGACACCTTCCAATTAATTTAGATAGTAAAAAACAATCTGAATCAGGATAAATGAAAGCCTTAAAAATTTATGGGATTATTGCTGAGTGAATGTGCCATAAATATGTCAAGATTTCACACAATAAGCATGCTAAAAGAGTCTACTGAGATCGAATGTAGAGATGAACAAAGAAACACCTCATGTAGGGTAAGAGATTCTGAGATTTAAACACCTTTTTGATTTACACCTCTTGGCTAGTCATAAATAGATACTTCACCTGTCTACCCATGGGAGGTCTTTTTTAAACACATTGATCTGAACTTTAAACTTTTTTTTTTCAATTACAGTGCAGTAGTCTTTTGAATATCCATGCAAATGTAGGAGAGCTTCAGTAGATAAGAGAAAACAAGAGTTCATTCAAACCACAAATCATATTTTGCTCCAAACAGGGTAGTGAAAAATTATTTACCACTCCAGGGAAAATACCTAAGTACAGTCAATTTGTCTTGCACTATATCTGCTATAGTCATTTTTATTTGGCAATCAACTGTATATATTGCCTAAATACCTAAAACTTGAAAGTCCTAAAAAAAGAAAAAAGAAAGAAAGTACTTTTATAGGCAAGGCATATACATGGTTTATTTCTTTTCAAGAGAGAATTATTAAGTAATTTTCTACTGTGTGCAAAATGTGTCATGTCATTTTAGCAACAGGATAAAACAACTCAATCAGTAACAATATTTATAGTTTGAGACACTAAAATAGCTCTCTTTTAGGTACAAATGCTTAATTGTATTTCATTTAGTTTATAAACAGTGTGATTTAAGATATGGGTCTTTAGATTCATATTATGAATATCTTGTATGTAATATGCAATACTTTCCACCAGATGGGTGATAATAATGTATGTAGGTAGAAAGATGGATAGAGAGACAGGCATATGGTAGGATTTCTGGTTACACTAAAAATGGTAATAGGCATGGGGATATATCAGAACAGGCCTAAACTTGTGGGTGTTTGGACCTCAGTGTTCCATATAAATAAACAATGTTTTATAGAAGAGATGAAGCCTGCATGGAAGAAATCAGTAAACAGGCACTTGGAGACAGGTGTCAACATGATCACTCTTTTATACAGAATCGTTCTGAGTGCTTTTAAGAAAGAGGTTATAGGGGCGCCTGGGTGGCGCAGTCGGTTAAGCGTCTGACTTCAGCCAGGTCACGATCTCGCGGTCCGTGAGTTCGAGCCCCGCGTCAGGCCCTGGGCTGATGGCGCCTGTTTCTGATTCTGTGTCTCCCTCTCTCTCTGCCCCTCCCCCATTCATGCTCTGTCTCTCTCTGTCCCCAAAATAAATAAACGTTGAAAAAAAAATTAAAAAAAAAAAGAAAGAGGTTATAGGAACAAAACCTAAAGATTATGTTTAACCAGGGAGTGAATGAATGAATGAATGAACTTATTTGTTTATGACATGAGAATAAGCAGTAGGGAAATTGAGAAGTATGAAGGGCATAGGGACATTTCTAAAATTTTTGCACAGAGTGGAAGGAACAGGGTCTGCCACTTGGGCTCCTCCAAGCTCAGGAATTCAATCTCTCTTAACGAGGATAGCAGCAGCAGTGAAAGTGGCAAGGCCAGGTTTGAAACATTTTTGTCAGTAGCAGACATCATACAGGGGGCCAAAATGGAAGACAGATAAGAAAAATGAAAATAGTATTTGTTATTATGCATGAAATTCCCCAAAGGACTTTTAAAAATGATTGGGGAGAGAGGCCCTTTGAATGGGAATTGAGTTCCTATGTTAAGTAGGTAGAAGTCATGATGCAGTTAAATTGGAGCTCTTATTGATAATTTGATTTCAAATATAAACATAGCTTTGTGAGGTCTGCACAGACATACAGATATATATGTATAGCACGAAATGAGTGAATTATACATCTAAATGTACATAATACACACACACCCATACAGTCTGTGACTATGTGTGAAATATGCATCTAGATGTATGATTCCATTCATGCAGTGATGGCAATGAGGAATACTAAAAACTATGAAGGAACACAAATTTATCTGCTATCTAATTCAAGGGTATATTTCTTTGTAGTGAATTTATTAGTATCCTAAGGCTGCTATAATGAAGTACTACAGACTGAGTGGCTTGAATAACAGAAAATTCCTTTCTCATGGTTCTGGAAGCTAGAAATCTGAGATCAAGTTTAGGCAGGGTTGTTACTAATGGAGGGATCTATTTCAGGACTCTCCTTTGCTTATCTTTTCTTTGGCCATCTTTTCTTTGTGTCTTCATGTCATATTTCTCTGTATGTGTCAAAGTTCAGATTTCTTCTTCTGATAAGGACAGAAGGACCAGCCGTATGGAATTAGGTCCCTCCCTAATCACTTCATTTTTAACTTAACTACCTCTGTAATGATCTTATCTCCAAAATACAGCCATATTCTGAGGTACTGAGGGTTAGGACTTCAATATATGAATGGAGGAGGGGATACAATTCAGTCCATAGCAGCAAAGTACTATTTCTTTCCTCTAAATGAAGACAATGGGCCCATTTAATAAAAAATAAATAAATAAATAAATAAATAAATAAATAATATCTGATGTATTTTGTCAATGTTGATCCTGTTGATCCTTTATTTAGAAATGTATTGACTTGATTTATTTGGTGGAGTTGGGATGGGAGAAAGTTAAGGGAAATCACTTTTCAGAATGCTTTTTATACCACTTTTCTTAAATAAAGGATCTGTTTTCTTCCTGTTTGTTGAATCTATAATCTATACCTTCATTCAGTCTTCTATAATGTGTGACCAAATGTGAACTATGAATGTTCTCTTAAGAACATCATCCATATTTTTACATAATATTTTTCTATCTATGTTTAGAGAAGAAACGCCTTTCACAAACAGAAGTTCAGAAACATGCCTTTCCAAACAGCAGACTGGTTGCTTTTGCTAGTCTTGCTCAGAGTTCGATGTAGTTCACAGTAACAGTGCTGGCTTTTTATAAGCAGTTTAAGTATGAAACAAGGCAACTGTCAATGGCTCAAAGAACATGTGGTGCGTTGTTTACTACAAATGAGTTGCACAGAAAAAGCCTATCGATGCACTCAGGTTGCCAAGTATGGTGGCTGGTTCATGACGTCACCACCGGATGCACTATATCTGGGAAACTGGTTTCCCAGAATACTGATGAGAGCAGTATTGAAGAAAGTTTGAGAGTAGTTTTCATGCAGTGGAAAATAAGTTTGCTTTGATATTTTAAGGATAAAACACTTGAAAAGATGGCAACTATATAAAAGTGTATTTTACATAAGCTTTCATTATTTTCAAACTAGTTTTCTTGTCTGCTAATTAAAAAGAGCTAAATCTTAAAAAGCCATATATATAGTTTATATTGGACTTAAAGAAAAATGCTGAATGTCTTAATTAAATTCGGTTCTACCATTTACTTCTTTTGTGAACTTGATGGCTTACTTTTCCCCTGTGTCCAAGATTTATTTTTATTTTCTGAACATAACAGGGGTTAAACGATTTGAAGTTCTCTTACAATGTAATAAAATATTCTTTTTTTTCTTGTTTATTTATTTTTAAGACAGAAACAGAGAGAGAGAGAGAGCATGAGTGGGGGAGGGGCAGAGAGAGAGGGAGACACAAAATCCAAAACAGGCTCCAGGCTCTCATCTGCCAGCACAGAACCCGACCGGGGGCTTGAACCCACGAACCGTAAGATCATGACCTGAGCCGGAGTCGGAGGCTTAACGACTGAGCCACCTAGGAGCCCCTAAAATATTCTTATTCAATATTTCTAATATCTTTATTAGGAATGATACAGTAAACAGAGACAACTCAAAATATAAATAAACTAATTAAGGCTCATAAATTACTTTATTGACCCAGTGATCCAAGAGTTAACTCCTTTTTCCTGTGCAGGGTGGATACAGAAGGCTATTAACACTGAGAGTTTGAAAATTTGTGGTAAATAAAACACTTCTCAACTTGTGAACTATATATAGCCCAGCATCAATATTCAAAAGGCTGCAGAAAAACAAAAACAAACCAAAAAAAAAAAAAAAACAAAAGAAAAACAAAAAAATGACTTCATTATTGCTCTCACTTTCTAGAAAAGGAAATCATTATTATGTTTTCCTGCAATAGCTCAGCAAGAAAACATTGCTCTATTTCATCCAATCCTAGAATCTGGGCATTCTGAGTTTGGTTTTGTTTTTTGTTTTGTTTTTTTTCTTCTATTGAGATAAGAGAACAGTGAGCATTTGAATATACTCTTGACCTTAAACTTTTGGGTATCCCATTCTCTACAACAACCAAGTATGATCTGAGAAAGCTGATGATGTTTGAGACTACTCATATCATAAGGTCGATGTGTTCTAGGATGATTATTATTTTCTCCCCTAATATATACTATCTTATAATTATTAGAGAATAATGTACTGAGTCAACAGATGGTCTGGTGTGATGTAACTATTATTGAGATGATAAAAGCAAAGGGTAAACGTTTTAAATGTTTAACTTCATAAAAGCAAAATAAACCATTAAATTTTTAATCTCATGACACATCTCTATCTCTGTCACACTCACATCTCTTTTATCTCTGTGTCTGTCTCTATCATACCATTATTTTTATCCAGAATTAGAGTCATAAGTCATCTTTCCAAACTTACATTTCTAAGCAGAATGTTTAGTTGTTGAGAACAGATTCACCTCACTGACTCTGTAACCTTGGCAAACTTTACAGTGTCAAAATAGGGAGAACACTAATTCTTCCCTAGTATTATGATTGTTTTTTTTTTTTATTTTATTTAAAAAAAATTTTTTTTCCAACGTTTATTTATTTTTGGGACAGAGACAGACAGAGCATGAACGGGGGAGGGGCAGAGAGAGAGGGAGACACAGAATCGGAAACAGGCTCCAGGCTCTGAGCCATCAGCCCAGAGCCCGACGCGGGGCTCGAACTCACGGACCGCGAGATCGTGACCTGGCTGAAGTCGGACGCTTAACCGACTGCGCCACCCAGGCGCCCCTATGATTGTTAATAATCGAAAGAATTAACATGTCTGAAATATATAAAAGAGATCTTAGCACACTTTTTATTCACAATAATTAGTGATGGCAAAAATAATGATTATGATGATGATTCATTTTTTTGAAATAAATCAGATGCCTTATATGTACGTGATATTTTTCAGTATTAAGGTTTTTTTAAAATTATTATAGTTTTTTCTTCTCTCGTGAATGACAGTGCTGCAGCAAAAAGTATAAGACTCCTGTATAAAGTCATGAATATGTTCCTGATACAGAAGAGCCACAAAAATAGCCTTTTGTCTTGATCACCAACACATCCCTTTCCTCAAGTGTTAAGGAGGTAGAAACATCATTTCCTGGGGAGGAGAGCGGGAGAGGTAGAACTGTCACTTACTTTTGTAACAAATTAGTAATATGAGTTGTTCTACTTGCAATTATTGCTTTGGTGTCTGAAATTATTTTAAAAATTGAAGACTTTTTCTGAAATTGCATTTGGTTGTAAATAGGCTCCATCTCCTGGTGACTCACTCCAGAACATTCATTTCAATGATCCTGACATAAACTTAATGCCTCAGAATTCATCTCTGCTGTTTTCTTGCAAAACTCTGTTTACTGAAACAACTATTAGCCTACCAGGGCAGAGAGTGTCTTTAAAAGAATAGTTAAATAAGAAGTAGTCAAATAGATTATACTTCAAAACCTTGTTAGTATAGCCTTATTAGTATACGTTTTAAAGCATAAATTAATGAAACATAAATACTGCTTTTTAAAAAAATATTGCTTTTTTGAAGCATAAATATTGTAGTGACAGATGGTAGTTATTTTGTGATATTTCTCATCATCTTGTAATATGTCATTGTGTATCTTACAACTGCTGGCATTCTCTCTCCCTCTCTCTAATAGAGGAAGTTGTTCAAACCTTGAAGACAATGAATACTTATCAAATAAGGACTTACAAAAGTTAAATGTCTTACTACATGTAAAATGTTTTAAAAAGTGCTCAGTGAATAGGAGGGACTTAGCAAATAGTAAAAACTCCATAAATGTTAGTTGTTGAAGAATTATTATTGTTATTACGTTATTAATGAAATCCAATGTCTGTTGTTCCTGAACATATACTTAACTTTATGTTTCAGCTTCAGCCGAACAACAAAAGATGACATTTTCATTACAGGACGTTTTACTATTTTCTACATACCTTCCATGACGATCTCTTAGAAATAAAAAGTGTGGGAAGTGATACTATTTGAGCTTTTTAGTTGTCGAAGTGAAGTCACTGGATGTTTCTACTTCAATTGATATAACAAAGATATAACTTCACAAAAGAGTACACCCTCACTAGTACAAAGAGTCTGTTAGATAAAGGAGCATAAAACATTTTAAGGGAGGAGATTTGAGCAAAGTGGTTCAGTGTTTTTTTTATTCTTCTGAGTTCCTGCAGTTGAATGCTGCAGTAATTTAAGGTGAGGCCAACCAGAGGAGTTTTCCAGTAGAGAAATGTCATCTTGTTTGTGTCCAGCTCATCACTCATCCACTTTACTACTTGCCAGCAACACTAGCATACAACCTTCTGACTGCTCTGTTATAAATTGCTATCATGTACCATTGTGCATCTGGCAATTGCTGGCATGCTGGCTGTAGTTTTAAAGAGGTAGTTCTCCTCTTGAATACTCAATACTCCAAATGGCCTTCTTGTTTCCATTTTTGACTTTTTCCGTCCATTCTTCATATAACTGCCAGCATCTTTTCAAACACAAATCAGATTATGTCACTTCACTTAAACACTCCAGTGGCTTTCACTCGTATAGGGAAGAAATTCAAAACTCGTTACCATGGCTTACAAGGACCTCGTGTCCTAGCTGCTGTCTGACCTCATCTCATAGGCTGTCGGCATTCATCACGTCCCAGCCGTACCAGCCTTTTCTCTCTTTCTCCATGGCTCACCTGCCTCAGAGGCCTTGAAAAGCTTCTGCTTCTCCCTGCAACACTCTTTCAGATGATTTTCACATGTTGGCCCTTTATCATCATTAAATGGTCTGTTCAAATGCAACTTTCATAAACGTGTCTTCTCTAGACTAGAAAATCTGAAGTACTTGTCCACTCCTATAATTTCTATCACAGTTATCAATTATTCCTATAGAGTAGCATCACCTGGGTAATTTAAAATAAATCAACAACAAAAAGCCTATGCCTGGACCCACTCCCCAGACCAGTTAAATTTAAAAAAAAATGTGAGGATGAAGTCAGGGCCTCATTATTTTTAAAAATGTCACCAAGTGATTGTAATACACAACTAGAATGGGCAACCACCGCTCTAGTATGTCATTTGTTTCATTTTTTCTTTCAAGAATTACCTCATTTACAGATTGATTCATTTGTATATACTCACTTTTTCCCCATTACAGCGTAAGATCCGCGCGTGCAGGCACGTATTACTGATTTCCACCTAAGTTTGAAAATCAATATTAAGCAGACTATGACTATTTGAAAAAGAAATATATGATCTAAATTTCCAGCTCAACAACTAGGTTAGATTTTATAGCAAAGCTTAAAAATCATTAAATAATATTTATTAAGGGTAGATGTATAGAGATCTTAATAGAAAGTTGAAGAAGAAGGGCTTTTGAAAGCAATGATCAATAGTTCCACCTAGAAATTTATGAAAGTTGCCAATCATTAAACACCTAATAGGATTATGTCTAAGTTTGAATACTCCAAAACAAACCCTAAAATGAAGATTTGGGTGTAAGTTTTAAGAAGGTAGTAAAGTAAGACAATGAAAGGTGCTGTGTCAAGCACAGCTTCCCAGAGGATAACTTGGGTTCAACTCCACAGGAAAATTCTAGACAGTTTAGGTGACATCATTGAGTTGTCCCAATAAGGGATATGTTTATTGTAGTTTTATATTCTGGGAACCATTAGCAGCAGTTTAAAAATTGTGCATGAAGAAATATAAATAGTTTGTTGTTGTTGTTGTTGTTGTTGTTGTTTTTCCACACCAGAATAAAGGGGATTCTAGCTACTAAAGTCAGGCCTCCAGAAAGATACAGGTGCTGCTCTGGTGTAGGAAATCACACTAACAGCCAGCGTGTAGGAGAATAATAAAGGGATCCTGGGAGATATTAGAAGAACTCCATTGTGTAGACAAAGCCAAGATTCACGAGACCAAATTTTCTCAAAAGACAAAATGCATTCATGATAAATATTTAGCATTTTATTGTGTTAAATGGTATTCTACTTGAGTATAAAAATGGAGAGGGCCGCCTGGGTGGAGCAGTCCGTTGCACATCTGACTCTTGATTTGGGCTCAGGTCATGATCTTGCAGTTAATTAGTTCAAGCCCTGGGCTCTGTGCTGACAGCATGGAGCCTACTTGGGATTCTCTCTCTCTGCCCCTCCCCCAGTTTGCTCTCTCTCTCAAAATAAATAAATAAATAAATAAACTTAAAAAAAAGAATTGAGAAAAAGAGAAAATACACACGAGCAATTTCGCTACTTTAATGAAATATTTTACATTATGTTTTAAATTAGCATATTTCACTGTGTTGCTGTGTATAGGCTTAGACAAGAGCCTATTTAAATATGTACATTTAAGTAATTATGTAAGCTTTTAAATAATCATGCCCTATCAATCTTCTTCAAGGATCATTGAACATTCTCTGACAAGGGTGCCAAATAGGTGATGGATGGATAAAGTACACAAATTCTAATTGTGCAGGATGTAAAGGGCCAAATAATTTGAGGTTTGCTTTTTTCCTAGATTCCAGAGCTAACTAAAAGCACTTTTCCCTGACCAACACACCAAATAGAATTTAAATGCAGATTGTTTTGTTGACAGCATAAATGTCTCATTCAGTGTGACATTGATGTAAGAAAAAATGAGTCAAACTGACACTTACGAGGCTTTAAAATATCTGCCTTAAGGTTGAGTCCTATTTTGAAAAATGTTCCTTGTGCATTGTAGAATTATGGAACATCTTGGAATCGCACCAGTCCCATTCTACTTGGGACCCACCATCACAAGTATTGAAAGATCTTAGCTATGTTTTCGGCAAATTATATTTTACTTTCCTTTGGTCCTTGAAAGATACCACTGATATAAAATCATTGTTTTTTACCACCATTTGCAATTGTGACTTTAACTAGAGCACTAAATCTTCAAATTTTATTATTATGATTTCTAAAAAGGAATTGGACTGCAAGAACTAGAAGTTCAAGACATGCTATTTTGAAAATCAGTTCCATATTATGTACTTTAAGAAAAATAAAGAAAGCTAAATTTATCTTAAACTCAAAATTATCAATTAAAATTTATTAACAAATCTAAAAAAATCTAACAATCCACCAACTGACAATGAAGAGATAGACGTTTATTAGTATAGCAGATGCGCAGTATGTACCATAGACATCGTCATCTTTCTCATTTAGTGTGTGTGTGTGTGTGTGTGTGTGTGTGTATGTGTAGATGTGTATACATGAGCATGTGTGTGCACCTATTCACATACATATGGGGGGATCGGCATTTTATTAATTTCAATACTATATATAAATATTGAACTAATGCACTGCTTTCAATGGGATTGAAGATGATTTTGGAAAGCACTTATTTTCAAGATATTGCAAATAAACATATTTTGTATAGATGATATATAGGTGCCATTTTTCGACAATGATAATATTCAGGAGAAGTTTGTTGAGTAAATCCTTATTAATTTTTTTCAATCTGAAAATTTTAAAGTATTTATGTATATATCTATGTATTTATCTTGCTATAAATATGTATTTAACACTTCTGAAAACAGACACATAACAATGAGTATATAACATGTTCAAATTAACTTTCAATTTGAATTAAATATGTATATATTAATAATAGATATTCTTAGTATTACAGACATATAAACTAATGCAATTGATATGATCAAGATAGTGTCTGTGAACTTCAGATGAATTAATGCACCTAAAGAGCTTAGAACAATATCATGACCATAATGGTATTTTTCTATAAAAACATGCAATTCCATTATAATTACAATATTATAAAGTAAATTCAATCTTTTCCATTCCTTTGGGCTTCACAGAAATGTAACTTTGACTAATGTGATAAAATAGCTTTTTGGCTTTGTGTAGCTTGACCACCTGGAGAGTGGAATATTGATTCTATAATTAACTGTGACCTGCAAAGTGCAGCCACCAAAATTACTTTGTTTTAAAAAAATAATTTTCCCCTTCTGTGAGTTTACATGAAAAACAAGTTGTAAAAAGAAGAGGATTTTTAAAGCATAATAGTCATTAAAGTTTCAGTGATCATGATTGTGATTTTTTTTAGAACTCATTTTAATTGCTGATATATTCACATAAAAAGACAGACTGGTAAAAAATAAATTGGGCAAAAGTATCCTGGTAAAATATTTGTGACCTGAGATTCCACAGTCTATAAAGACCTAGCTTTCACACTTTTAAATTTATAAGGGCCACTAATATATGTTAAAACCCATAGTCCTATTGAGATTTTAAAAATAAAGTAAAATGCAAATTTTCAATTTACAAAATGTTTTATAGGTTAGAAAATTGCAAGTGAGAAAGTGGGCTTGTTTTGTTGGGGTTGTTAATAGAGGAAATGTTCAGTGTAGCCTGCCAAACCTCTACTTACATTTGTTACTAATAATTGAAGCTCCAATTTTTAATGATAAACTTGTATTTATTACCTTTAATATAAATGAGCAATATACACGCGCTTATAGATATGTAGGCATCTATTTCGGCATCACTATCTTTTAAAAAATATTTTAAAAGTCATCTTCATTTACACCAAAAGTTCATGTTGCCATTTAACTTAATTTTATACAATTCAAAAATAATTCTATTTATATTATAAAATTTCCCAACTGTAAAAATTACTAAAGATAGATGTTCCTGTTGAAAAGAAGTCTTCTGAGCACGTGAGTAGCTCAGTCAATTAAGCATCTGACTCTTCATCTCAGCTCAGGTCTTGATCTCAGGATCTTGAGTGCAAGCCTTGCCTTGAGCTCTGTGCTGGGCATGAAGCCTACTTAGAAAAAAAAAGGAAATCTTCTGTTTCCACAGTCACTAATCCCATAGACAGCCATTATAATTTCTTAGGCATCCAGACACAAATAATATTAATATTTATGCATATTTTTTCTAAAAATGAGAGTTTGTTCTACATCTGTCAGTTGCACTTAATATTCGTAGTGTTTGATGAATAATCATACAATAGGACCTCCGTTTTATTTTATTTTATTTTATTTTATTTTATTTTATTTTTAATGATGTGTCATGTGCAGGTTCCCTAGAAATAGATACTGAGATAAGGATTTTTGTATGAAGGCTTTATTGGGACAATGCTATCAAGAGAAAACTTCACGAAAATAGAGAAACCAGGATGAGGTCCCAGAAGAAGCAAACTCAAACACATTGTAGTTGAAGTCTATCCTCAGCCTGATTCACCTGGAGTTCTGTAGTATGAATTGTGCCATAGTTGTTGTTTCATTGTTAAGCAAAGGGGCCTGATATTTTGTACTGCTGTATCAGTAACTAATTGCCAACAAGTGTCCTGGTAACTCCCAGATGGAACCATGATCTCCCAAGTGAGGTGAATAGGGCTACTAAAACCATTTCTCTGAAACATTGTAAACTGTTGTTAATTATAAACTCCAGTTGCCCAGCTCACACAACCTGGAAGATGAGTTAATCTGGGTATCAAGGGATCTGGGCAAGGCATCAAAAGAGTATGCTACTGGTTGTATGGTATCACATCACAGAATAAAACAGAATTATGCTGTAGTTATTTTTTCCTAAGATATATTTGGTTGAATTCCTTTTTAGGAAGCACAGTGTTGTTATTAATATTTTTGTACCATTGATTTCCTGTATATTATAATGTCTGTCTTTAATAGAAGTTCCCGAGACTTTAAATGCTGGATCAAAGGTTATGTACATTTTAAAGTTTGCTAGATATTGACAAATTATCCCCAAAGAATTTCACATTCTTCGTATCTTCACTAACAATGTGAATTAAATTTTTGGTCCTAAATTACCTTGATATGAAAAGTGGTGTCTCAGATTGATTTTGTTTTGCATTTTTTAAAAATTATATAGAATGTTTAGCATATTTTTATATGTGAAAGCAATGTGTATATTGTTTTGTGAATAAATTATTCCTCTTTTTTGTATTTTTTTATGTTGCTAATATTTTTCCCATCAGTTTTAAGAACTATAGATATGTGTTAAGAAAATTAAATATTTTAAGATGCTTATTCATATGTCATTCCAGTTTTATCTTTTGAACTTTATTTTTATTTTCACTCTGCAGATATATTTAATTTTATGAAGTTCAATTTATTTTTTGTAGCACCTGGGCTTTCTTATTTAGAAAGGTCCCATTACTTCACAAATAAATATTTTTAAAATCCACATATTTTTTTCCATATCCTTTAAAATGTCTTCTTTTTTTGAGGTAAACATTTCCTTCTTTTAATTTTAGGCAAAATTAAATTTGGTATCTTTAAAAATCTAATTTTAAAATATTTTGTGCTGTTTATTGTATAATTGATAATTTTATAACTATAGTTTTTGCAAAACATAAATAATGGCTTAACTACACAAGCTCATGGAAGGCACGTGAGAGTTAAGATGCGTAAAGATTATTTTCACAAGTAGATGAATTTATCCTGCCAGGTTATAAATGAAAATCAGTGTTGATAATGAGAAGTGTTAAAAATAAAATGTCATGAGGAAAGACAATTCTATTTGAAACACAAAAATTGTCTTAAAAAGCAAAGGAAGTGATTTTTCTGTTTTGGCTTAAAAGCTGAAATACTTTGAATGATAAAATTCTTTCATATAAGAGTAATTTTTGCTTATACGATTTTATCCTAGCTAATACAAATTTTATGGCATGCCAAAAATTCTTCAACCTATTTAATTTGCTTCCTTGTTCCTAATTTGTTTACTTTTGTCTATAGGGTAAGTTCTAATTCTGTTAAGAGCTTATGATGTAATGTTAGGATAATTCATTTACTTACAATGCTATTGACTGGATCAATTCCAATAGTATTTCCTGTGTTTATATGTGTAGCCATTAGATTCAGTAATTATTTAGACCTTGAAAAATGTGTTACATATCAAACAACAAGAAAGGCCTCTGGTAGTAATAGAATTTATTTTTACAAATTTCAGATATTTTGAAATCATTTTAAGTATTTATAGGGGCCTATAAGTATATGTTTAAGGAATTAAAAAAATGATCCTAGTAGTAATATAATTAGTGTTTTAAAAAGAAGATAATTTTCAAAAGGAGTATCTAGCTTAAGTTTTTAGCTTAACTTCTTTAATAAGTCACACCAATTCATAAGTAGTGTTAAAATGTAAATATTGTAAATAAATTTTTTTTAAGTTTATTTGTTTATTTTGAGAGAGTGTGTGACAGAGTAGGGGCAGAGAGAGGGAGAGAGAGAATCCCAAGCAGGGTTCAATCTCATGAACCGTGAGATCATGACCTGAGCTGAAATCAAGAGTTGGATGCAAACCAATTGAGTCACCCAGGCACCCCTAAATATTGCAAATAAGTTTTAACCATCATATGGAACCCAGTGATATTTACATAACATGGTTACTATTTTTTATTCCATTACTTCCAAATTCTTCCTATCAGTATATGTAAGAGGCTTATTTTTATTAAAAGAAAAATCCAAAAAAGGGTCATAAAGATTTAGATTTGTGAATAACTTTGTATTCTTTCGATTTTTAAAATATAAGTGGAACACAGGTAATGTCCAGGCTATTTTGAAAATGAGTCATTATTTTTCAGGTTCTGGTCACAACGATAATTCCTCTCTAAGCAGCAACTCCTTGACAAAGGTAAGCATTTCTGTTTATAAGCTGTTTATTTTTGCAGTAATTTTTTTTAAGTGGACACAGTTCTCAGGAGACTTTACAGTCAGAATTGGACAAGGTTAATGTTCTCTGTGGCCAAGGCTATGGAAATGGCAACAATGTTTGCAAAAGCAGATGGGTACTCAGGTCAACTCAAGATCTCTATAAGAATGGATATAGTGAGATCAAAATCTAATAGATAGGGTGAGTATTTATATCGATATTAATGTTGAGGAATCAGATAAATAGTTGAATTTAGAATGACTCCAAGAAGGTTTCATATGCCAGTATATCTTGTAGGGTGTGCAGCATTGCTGAAAGAAGAAAAAATTATGAGATGCTTAGGCGACTGAATCATTAAGACGACAGTGATAGACAGGAAGAAATGGAACTTAGGAAAAGAAGAGTTTGGATAATTTGAGTATTTCATCCTTGTTAAAAAATCTGGGCAGCTGCTATTTAGAACAAATAATAAGAAAATATTATAAACAGAATTAAATTTTTGATTCATCCTATATGTTTTCTTATGCCTCTTATGAAGAAAGAAGTCATTATACACACTTGGCTTACCTAAATTCTGTAGATGGAGCTACAGGGAAACATCTAAAGAAAGGTTATCAACATTCTAAAAATTTTCTCTGCAGAGACTGATTTTAACCATAGTTGCTGAGCTTAGCTTATAATATGTGTATGAAGACTGGTACTATTATAAAACATGAAATATATTATTATTTTTTTTCCATTTTGAAACCTATACCAAATTTAAATCAGTGCTACTTATTCTGGTAAATAAAAATGGTACCCTGTTTTAAAGTATTAATCTTTTACAGTGTTTTCTGAAGTAAAAGTCATGGTTATTTCTTCCTAAAAATGGCCATTAAAATCCTTTTTCCATGTATTTTCTCATTAGCTAAATAATAAAAAAAAATAATGGGTGTCTCTCGATTTTTCTTCATACAGTTTGGTACTACAGAGTGAAGAAATTTAATAGCAATTTTACTTGTGCCCTCATTATTGGTATGCTGTAGTCATTTTCTACTTTTCAATGACTTTGAAAATGATCTTGTACAGTAGCGGCTTCTTATTATCCAGAAAGGTACTAGGAATAGGTGTAATCTCATTATACTCACAACCACTCAGTAGAAAAATATGTAATATTCATGTGAATATCTGTGAGGTAGTAGGGTATAGTTGAATAGCTTCATTTTCTCTGCTATACGATGGTACAATTACATTTATTTTTTTAAATGACAAACTCATAAAATTATACAGTGACAATCAGCACAAATGCAGAGTTGCCATTTGCGTAGGAGAAATGGGTTACAGGATAAACCTCTAATTTAGCTAATGGAATTTTGAAATAGAGCTTATAACCCAAGTGAAATCAGACACAATGGTCTTAGTTGACTCCATTTTATAATCACTTACATTTTTATTGCTAATTCACCTAATTGAAGTCAGGAGTAAATACACCATTAGCTCTGGATAACTTAGGTTAGGGTTGAATTTTACTGTTACAAGGGATATGTAAATGTCCAAAAGAAAGATGCACAAATATGCTGAGTATTGTTAGCAACACAAGAAAACAAAGAATTTAAATTACAAGTCTGATTCCTACGTCTAACTGCAATGTCTTTTGAGATCATTTGTGACTTTTTTTTGGTGGATTGGAGATTTATTTAACACTGGCGTGCTCAGAGACCATTTCTCCAAAGATCTGAGCACTGGATGAGAGTGGGAGGGGTAATTTATAGTTGTCAGCTTCCATACCTTGGGGGGGTTTCGAATGCGGGGCAAACAGGGCAAGAAGAACCTGGAAGAGGAGTCTCTAAGCTAGAGACCAATCATTTGTGACCTTATTAAATCTATGTTTTAAATAATTTATTTTCTATTGAAGTAATCAACTTGTTTACATAAGAAAATGAAAACAACAATAAATAATACCTTTTTCTATGATTTCTTAACCAAGCAAATGTATGGATGTTGTAATATCCTAAGTGAGGATTGCGACTTAAAATATTAAAATGAATGTTTCAATATAACAAGAAATGCCAGTTGATGAAGTTTGGGGGTGATGCGGGGGCGGAGCTGATGACCAGGAAAATTCTTGAAGACGTCTTTGGTGCAAAACGGTGATTTTATTAAAGCATGGGGATAGGACCCATGAGCTGGGAGAGCTGCACTGTAAGTGTTGGGGGGGGGGGGTGACTATTTTATGGTGTTAAGGGAAATAAAGTCAAGAGGGAGTTTCCAAAGAGACTTTCACATGCTAAAGACTTACTAGAGACCTAGCTATTGTCAAGCTAAAGTTGTTTTTCCCTGTAGCAAAGCTTTAGCATTAAGACAGTAGGGAGTTCCTGGACTTTAGGCCATTGATGGGATTGTTTTCTCTTGTAAACTGGTCGAAGTTCTTACCAGTTTAATAATTTTTTTTTCCTCTTTTTCTGTTTTTGGGTAGCCAGAAGTGTCCAAGGAATATCATATGTGGCCCACCTGGGGTGTGTGGGGGGGTGCTGTTAGACTGCACTCTGCCCTCAGGTCGCCCCACGCTCCCTCATCACCAATATTAACTAATTCATTAATTTGGGGCAAAAATAATATTTACAATTTTAATAAAACAACACAAATTTTAATTATATTAAACATCAATTAAAATAATGAAATTTGTCCATTATTACCAGATCTTGTGACCTATTTCTATCTCGTATTTGCAAAATATTAAAAATATTGGTAACAGCACAGAAACAACATGCTAAAAACCTGGAAGTACCTTTACAAATCTAACTTAAAGAGCACACACTTTCTTTAAATTGTCAAAAGCTTCAAAAAATTGTATTGAGTGAAAAAGGCTAGCACTTACTGAAGTTATTATTCCAGGATGTATATGAAGCACATTTTATACATTTTCTCATTTCTCACAAACCTTATGATAGAGAAACTGCTATTAACTCTGTTATGGAGATGAAGAAACAAATAATCAGATACCTAGAGAGGTACTGTGCCTACCAGTGTTAGAGAAGTTCTAAGTGAAGGCAGTGGCGTTTAAGCCTACACAGTGCTCCTGTAACCCTTCTTCTTAACCACTTTCCTCCCATATAGTGTAATGTGGATGAGATCACATTACACTATATGTGTATGAGGTAAACCTGTTGATTTTAAGAAAGAGAAAAATAAATTAGGATCACCTTAAAAAAATTATATACCGTGTTCCTTGCTATTCTGCCATTTTTGAATGGGTTACAGGCACACATGTAATAGGTGTGTTTTGAGTATTTATTAAAAATGAGGATTGAAATAATCTTGTCATCAAACAAAAACCAATGATTATCTCAGTTATTAACCAGTCTTCCAGCCTCGGTGAGGAATTTCTGCATCATATAACTTTTCATTTATTGCTAGGCCAATTTTGCTGCTTACCATATATGATGTCTGCTAGGAAAATATGACTAATTATAATAAAGATTTCCTTTAACAGTAGCATCATTAATTTCCATCAGTATATTTAGTGTCACTTTATATTAGGCCAGGTTTCCATTGCTTAAGGTTAATATCTAATATATCTATTAACGTCTAATAATATAGATTATATACAGTGAGGATTATTATAGGAGAGATAAAAAGAATATAATGAACTAGTTCATTTCAAGTTTAAATATTTACTCAGGATTCTGGAGCTTGAGTTCCATCGTGCCCCCCACCCTTACCCTCCACCCTTTGCCTCAGGCTCTGTGCTAACAGCAGGGTGCCTACTTGGGATTCTCTCTCTCCCTCTTTCTCTCTCTCTGCCCCTCCGCTGCTCATGCTCTTTCTCTCTCTCTCTCTCTCTCTCTCTCTCAAAATAAATAAATAAATAAATAAATAAATAAATAAATATTTAAATATTTACTCAACTACATTCTGCTGAGGTAATTTTTTAAATCTGTGTTTGAAAGAGGCAAATGGGCATTGTTTGTATGGCCTATGATAAATATGAACCAAAAATACTTTCATAACTTGGTTTTTGTGTGATAGGTTTTATGATCATTTATTCACTAGAATATTATAACCCAAATAACATGACAAACAACTGGGACAATAATGGCAGGAACTAGAAGATAACTAGTATCTTTATCCTACCTCAGGATCAAAAGAACTTGAATCTGTTTCTAGACCATGTTTTCATGATGAAACAGTGTCTCTGGGTGATTTAGTTTTTCTTTCTACGGTAAAACTGAATCAAATCTCCCATTTGATTACATGGGAAACATCACACAGGTGGCTGAAATTATTATATCAAATCTGCCTCAATGAAGACATGACCTTCATAAATTTCAGGCAAATGACTATAATAAATTTTGTTTTATGCTATATTCATAGAATGAGATATTCTGAATAATGAAGTAGTAATCGTGAATAGATAAATGTGACAAAACTAACATGAAAGGACAAACACCATTTTATACATCGCAAAGTACTTCCCTTCTAATTTTTCAAAGAACAGAAAGAAAATGTTTGATAAAAGAACATGCAAATGTATTAGTTAGAACTTCAGAATTTCTAGATCAGTGAGAAATTCAATTTTGTTGTGTTATAGTATTCTCAGAAACTGGCATTTTCATACATCCTAACAGCCAATATTGCCGTTTTTAGCATTTAAAACAAATAATTGTGGGTAATGTATACTTCCTTTGGCCATAAGAAAGGATAATTAAATTATATAAAATAAATCAGTCATGGAAGATTTTTTTTTAACTTTTGCAACTTCACATTAAATAATAAAACTATTAAGTAGCCATTATCTAAATCTCATTTTTAAATCTTGGTTATTTAAAGAATTTCTTCATTTTTGTGTATTTCTTCTCTAATTGATTATGGCTATTTTTATCAGTTTTGTTATTTTCCTATTAAGTAGTTATCAATCAACACTTGAGTCACACGCTTTTATTCCTTGAAAATTTCAGCTTTCCAACACTTCCTTTCTTTTTTTTTAAATTTTTTTTAATGTTTATTTTATTTTTGACAGAGACAGACAGAGCATGAGTGGGGGGGGGGGGGGGGCGGCAGAGAGAGAGGGAGACACAGAATCTGAAACAGGCTCCAGGCCCTGAGCTGTCAGCACAGAGCCCGAAGTGAGGCTGGAACTCAAGGACGGCGAGATCATGACCTGAGCCGAAGTCGGACGGCTCAACGGACTGAGCCACCCAGGAGCCCCCAACACTATTCCTTTCTTAATTCAATCTCAGGAACTTTTCTTATTTAATGATCTTGTCCTCTACCATATAGCATCTACCTGTAATATTTGACAATGTTGAATTTACCTAAAACCCTGTGTTTCTGAAAAACAATGAAAGTTAACGGAATCCCTCCCTATCTCCTACCTCCAGATTCCTGTATCTTTGTTTCATAAATGATTAGTTAAACTGCTTAATCTTCACTGATCAATAGAAATACAATTCTTGTTAGCCAAGCTGTGATTAAGATTATCTCCTTCCCTGAATTTTGACAACCTTTAAGCCGAGCCAGCAAACAACCCTTCCCAAGGGGATGATCTCCCCGGCTCTCCACTCCTGGTAACTTCCTGTGGTCTAGTTCCCCCTCAAGTCACTCTTTCATGGCTCTTCCCCATCTCATTCTTTCTAGCCTTGTTCACTCCGTATAAAAGAAACACTCTTTGTGCCTAACCCTGAAATGCCTGCAAATCTTGTGACCGCTTCTCTGATTCTGGTAGTGCAGAGTATTTCCTACTCAGTAGTGCCTCTCTACTCCCTTACAATAATTCTTTCAAATAAAATCTCTCCTTCTCAGGTCTGAATTTGTTTTTTTATTTGATATACCCTACATTTTTGTTATTACTGAAGTTAAGCTTCCACAGTATGTTTCAAGAATCCCAGCGTGTTATTGCTTTCCAACCCTCTCCTCTGAATTGCCCTGATCACAGCAGTCCTTGGGCCTCACTATGTTTTAATATCAGTAATATCACCTTTTGCTCCTCACTCTTCTCAGGGGTCCTTGTTTCTCCTTAAATACCATGATAGATTATTATAATGACACTTTTTGGGGACATCTCTTCAACTTGCCTGCTGCTCTTTTGTTTATTCATATTCATTTTGTAATAGTTTAAGTCCATCTCTATTTAACTGACTGGAGATAAATGCTCTGCCATGCCGACTGTCCTGACTTTTCTTTCATGATCATTAATTGCAAGTGGGCTTTCAATGTTGCCAAGCAATCATACCATATTTTGTCCAATACATTCCCTCTCTAGCACTTTTAAATGACTGCTTTATGTTTCTACTCTTTCCTCAAACCAAGAGTACCACCTTCTTATCTGTGCTCTCAGAGAATAACCTTGCTTCCCACTTCACAAAGAAAATTATCACAATCATGAGAGAACTTCCAGAGAAGCTTACAACACAACTTTAAATACCTGCTAGCATCTGGCCCTGCATTTTGTGCCTTCCTTTCTAACGTAAGAAATAAACCTTTCTGCATCCTTAGACCCCTTCAGTTGTGCAATACATCTTATCTTCCTTTCTCAAGGACATTGTTAGAGCAATTTATTATTTTCTCTCTTGCAACATCAAGTGGATACTTCTCCAATTCCCACCAACATACAGGCATGCTATTATTTCACCCACGTTGAAAAAAACTTTAACAAAATAAAATACAAAATCTCTCTTTACTACCTTAGACTGTGTGTTCATTCTCTGGTCCTTTTTATAACAAATTACTTCCAGCTATATATGTACTTACTCTTCTGATTCTACTCCTCCCGTTTCCTATTTGAAGTTGCCCAATCAGAATTTAACCCCATAATGTTACCAACACTACTTTTGTTAAGGTTATGGATAACTTACATCTTTATAAATCTATTTGTCAATTCTTGATCTTTCTTTTATTTGACTTATCAGCAGTGTTTGTTATTATCATTCACTCCTCTTTGGAGCACTTTTATTTGATTTCTAAAATTCTACACTTTCTCCTAACTTGATTGCAGTCTACTTTATCAGTTTCTACTTATCCAACATCTTAACTTAGGAATGCCTTAACACTATATTCTTGGACTTTTCCCCTTCTGTATTTTCATTTACTAGCATTTAGTTCCATTGCTTTAAATAAGTGTTTTTATAATGATAACTTCCAAGCTTGTGTCTGCATCCTAGACTTTTCTCTGAACTCCAGATGTTTAATCCCACTGCTTACTCACTATCTCCACTTGGATATCTTTTAGATATCTGAGAGTTAATATTTCCGTAATTCTTTATCCTCCAAATCCTCTCAGCCTTCTGTATTTTCCATTTCTGTTAATGGTACTGACATCTTTCCATTTGTTCAAAATGGAAAACCTTGCAAAAGACTTTGAGCTTACTCTTTCTTTCACACTTAACATTTTACCCAACAAAAATTATGTTGGTTCTAACTTTGAATTGTAGCTAAATTTGTCAGAATTTGTATCTCAGAACTCCATGAAAATAGATGGCCTCATAACATAAGTCGTGTTTTATGTTGGGATTCCAAGAATTATGCTGAACTAGAAGCATAATACACCTGCTGTCCCTAATCAGCTTTCTTTGCTTGAATGGGCCAGCAAACATTAAATCCTAAAATCTGAATAATGAGGAACAAGAATAAGAGTGTCCCTGGTGTCTTTCAGAAGCAAATGAAAACATGATAATAAGGAAATAATAGAAGTTAAAGATAATTTTTACATGTAAGTTTTTCACATGTCCAGAACCCAATCCAAGATAAATAATATGTGAAAAGACCCAACACACATGCACACCCAAATAAAACCAGCAAAATACTCCTATTAGATATTGGGTGATTAGATATTGGCACTTTAGATATTGGGTGATTTAGACATAGACTGTAATACTATTTTGCTTACTATAAATAAGAATCTAAACACAAACATGTATTTCAGCATAGAGCTAGAAAATATAAAGATGACATGGATTTTTAAAATAAACAAATAGAAATTCTAGAGTGAAAGTAGAAGTTACTGATTATGAAAATCGGTTAGAATGAAGCATAGGTACCAAAAGGAAAGAAAGTCAAGAAAAGAGGTAAGAGACATAGAGAATACATTGTGAAGTTCTATTGTTTGATTCTTTAGAAAGACTGAAAAATATCAGCAAAAGTAGTAACTAAAGAAATAATGTCTGATAATTTAATGCATAATAAAAGACATCAATCCACAAAAGGAAGAACTCCAATATCTCAAAGAAGATAGATCCAGAAAGGTATCCACAAGAGATGGATATAATAGAGGAAATTGTTAAAAAACAAAGAAAAAGGGAAGGCCATTTACTTTGAAAGTAGCAAGTTGCCTTTGGTTAACTATTAGATTGTACTTTTGTCAACAATGAGAAACACAAGATAATGGAATGGTATTTTCCATTTGCTATAAAACAATTACCCAATATGAATTCTAATTATAAAAAGAACTCTCAAGTATTAAAAGTAAAATAAAGATTCTTTTAGACAAAAAAAAAAGTTTGGAAATGTTTGTAATCAGCACCTCACACACACACAAAAAATAATAATAAAGGACTCTCTTGAGGCAGAATAAATATCCTCCTAAATGGAAGATTAGAATAGCAGGAAGAAATGAAGAGTTACAAAAAAGGTAAATATGCAGCTAAATCCAGATATTCCATTGATTTTATCAAATACTAAAGGTGTCTGCTGTTGAATATACAAAGTCATATATATATATGTAATCTAAATACAGTATAGTGTCACATAAACATCACATAATTGTGAAGGTAAATAACAGAGTTAAAGTGTCCTGTGGTTCTTGCATTGTATATAGTGTCAAAGTACCAATTGAATTTATCTTTACTAGATCAAGGATGAATGTTGTAACACATACAAAATCACACACAAAAAAGTGAGATTAAATCCCAAAATAACTTCAAAAGAAAGGGAATAATCACATTTATTTAATAAAGAATGCAGGAGAACAGATAAAAGCTTAGAGAGATGTGGTTGCCATGCAAATCAGGATAGGGTTTAGATTTAGGACGGACAGGAGGGTCACAATGAAAGGTGCTCCTCACGTATTACATAGATCTGACCTTGTTGTTACATAGGTGTTTAGTTGGTAATTTATTAAGTGCTGAATATGTATGCTGACTTTTTTAAAAAGAGTTATATCTTACAATTTAGAGGACAAAGGTATTAAGGGAATATCCCTGAAAATTTAAGACCATATTTCTAGAAATCTAGAAATATGAAAAAATTTCTAGAAATATTAGTATTTCTACTATTATTGGTTCTATAAATGTTTTCTCTATTTCTTATTTGAATTTGCTGACACATAGGGCAGGTTTTTAACAAGTTACCTGTTGAATTTCCTCACATTGTTTCATATTGATTTTTCTGATGTTTACAGATCTGTGATATGCCTGAAATAATAGCAATGCTTAGAAAATTATTCTGTTCAATTGACTGTCCAGGTATAAGTATGTTTTAAGTTAAATACAGGCAATTCTCATTATTCACAGTAGTTGTGTTCTATAAAATTGCTTCAAATAATAAATTAGTGAATAATAATTGATTGCTCTTAAAGGAAATACTCTTAAATTCACTCTTAATGGAGTTAAATTCATGCAAATCTCTGATCACATTTTTATCACCTGATCAGTATATAAGTTTGTTGTATGAGTGTTTCTGCTTACCTTATTTAAAATATATCATTGATTCATTAACACTGAACATGGTACTGATGAAGTTTTGGGGTGATGGGGGAGGTTCGTGGGGTCTGGAGCTGATGGCAAAGAATTCTTGAGGAGGTCTTTGGTGCAAAAAGGTGGTTTTCTTAAAGTACAGGGACAGGACTCATGGGCAGTAAGAGCTGCACTGGGGTCCTGACAAGTAACTCATTATGTACCCTCAGGTTGGGAAGGGATCAGGGATAGAGTAAGTCTGTAAGGAATTTGGGGAGCAAGGTTTCCAGGACCTTGAGGGGCTAAATGTTGCTAGGGAAATGCCATTTATTGCCATTTAATAAAACCACAGTCCTGAGACCCTTCAGATGTATATCAGGGGGCCATAAGCTTGGGATATGATTGCCAGCATATATCTTGGGACATCGAAGTATAGGAAGTAGATTTACAGGATCCTTGAGGTTGGGACAATGTTAAGCCAAGGTTCTCTTTTGCCCCTAGCAAAATGTCATCATTGAGGCAGCTGAGCTCCTTTAGAAGGAAGTCACTCAGGCAGTCTCAAGGACTTGTCAATGGGCTGTAGGCAATAAGGGAATTTAGTTTTTCATTTGCCTTAGTTTCCCACATTACCAAGGCAAGCACTTAAACTCCTTTCCTTTGTTCTTGGGTAGCTGGGAGTGGAAGAATATCACACATAATCCACCTGGACGGGGTTGTACCAACCTGTATTTTGCCCTCAGCCTGCCTCATGTTCCCTCATCAGTATTATAAGTCATGCTTGAATGAAGTTTATCTAACACATGAATATTCTCTTTTTTTTTTAATTTTTTTTCAACGTTTTTATTTATTTTTGGGACAGAGAGAGACAGAGCATGAACAGGGGAGGGGCAGAAAGAGAGGGAGACACAGAATCGGAAACAGGCTCCAGGCTCCGAGCCATCTGCCCAGAGCCTGACGCGGGGCTTGAACTCAAGGACAGCAAGATCGTGACCTGGCTGAAGTCGGACACTTAACCGACTGCGCCACCCAGGAGCCCCTGTATATTCTCTTTAAGGCACACACAGCATTCTAGTGTTTATGGAGAGCAGTTCAGTACGATGGGTAAAAATCAATTTAAACAACAAAATCACCAAAAAAGTGGCACTAAGTAAACCACACACACACACACGCACGCACACACTCACACACGCACAAACATGTTTATTCTATGGAGTCTGAAATAAGAAGGCAAAACATCACCTTTGCCAGCCTCACCTGTAAAGGCATGGATATGACTCATTTTTATTTTTTCAATCTTCTTTTATATCTTCAGGAAGGAGGAATTTCCTCTGCCTTTCAAGGTCATTTTAGCTGGATTAAGAATCAAATTGATGGGTCTCAGATTAATAGGAGAAAATCAAATTTAATTTCATGTGTACAAGAACTCCATTGAGACATGAAACTCCAAAGACAGCCAGACAACATGAGATATATGTGTCATTATGAACTAATGAAAATGGGGTAGGTGTCTGGGACCTCAAAGGGAAGGAATGCAATTTACAGCAAGATGAAAAAGAGTAAATGGTAAAGAAATGAACAATGGGACATAGTGGACTTTGGTCAAAAGGCCTAGCTAGCAGGGGCGGGGGGGGGGGGGGGGGGGTGGTGCCTGGGTGGCTGAATTGGTTAAGCCTCCAGCTCTTGACTTTGGCTCAGGTCATGATCTCACAGTTTGGGAGATTGAGCCCCATGCTGGGCTCTGTGCTGACCTTGCAGAGCCTGCTTGGGATCCTCCCTTTCTGCTACTCTTCTTTGCTCTTGCTCTCTCTCTCTCTCTCAAAATAAATAAATTAAAAAAAAAAAAGACCTTGCTAGCTTCCTCCCTATGTATCATACCTACTTCATATTGTAATGTAGTTATCTATGGTGACAGCTGTCTTCATAGAGCAGGTCCTCTATCTAAATCTTTTGGACAGTTGAGGGGGAGGAAAAGAGCTTTTCCTAAATTTGCTGGGTTTTGATTGCTTTTAACTCAAAATAGTCATCATGCTAAACTGGCCCATCCTGGGGCAGCCTGCTTTTGACCCCTACATTATACATAAAAAGGAATTGAATTATCTTAAAATTTCAGAATGCTTCCCTTCTATTCAAATAATTAAAATTGCCTTATTTTCTTCTTTGATATTAAGACTTAAACTCATCAGTTAAAAAATATAAAATTAGTGTTACGGTCAGCACATTGTAATACTACTAAAACAAAAGATGACAGTGCTACATGTTTTTCCAGGATATAAATAGTTAGATTACCAGTGAAACATTTTGTGACCACTGACATTTTATTTGATTCCCTAGAATGATCACTGTAGGTTAAAGGAGCACACTTTGAAAATGAATAGGCTAATTAGAAGCATTTAAATTTTAGTTGCTCTGAAATATGCAATTCATGTTGTTCATTGCCTCTTCCTGTTTTATAATACAATGGGATACTCATTCATCTTTTCAACAGAAACTTTGACATATTGTATATGTAATGTTAATCTACAAGTTAGGTAGTAGCAGTATTATTTTCATTCTGTAGTACATTATTTGAAATAAGTTACTAGGATGCCTAGACAGGGGTAGGATTGTATAGTTAGGTTTGGCCACACAGATAGAATGAATTGTTAGCACATGTGATTTGAGGGGTCATTGAGGTGCCTACAGATATATCCTGGAAGAATTTTCCTTAGACTTGAAGGAGAGCAGAATTTTTCACCCCAAAATATGCCACTTGGCATAGGATTAATTTGAACTAAATGTAATCAAAACCCAGTATATTCAGGAAAAGTTATCTTCTTCCAGCTCATCTGTCTAAATTTACATTGGAAAGGGACCCTGGAAGTACCAGGAAGGGCGCTATAATGGGACATACCTCTTTACCTAAGAAACTTATCTGCATAATAAAGCAACCTTTGTTTTCCAAACATCTCATCTGCTTCCCTGTGAATGGTCTTTCTTCCTTTTGTAGCTCCAGACTCCTACCGTCTCCTTAGCTCAAGATGTTATATGTCTCAGTTACCTGCCTTTTGAGTCTTCATATCTCTTTATGAGGCTCCCATAGGTACATAATTAAATTTCTTTTTCTTCCATTAATTTATCTTATTTTTTTAATTGTTTGACCAGCTAGAGAATCTAGAGGGTAAAAGCAAAAATTTTCCTCCCCAATGGAGTCACTCCTTTGATTTATCACTGAATGTCACTGAAAAAAATCACTAAAATGACAACCTGGGGACGATAACAAACCAGTCCTCACTAGCTACTCTCAAACATTTTTCAGTATTAGTTTACCATATCAATTACCAGCCATCTGCAAAGCCTCTACTATGGAAGTAGAGCCTCTACTATGGCTTATGGAAAGGTCCAGTTGAGCTTTTAAAAGAGCAAAGGTGTTGGAGCCAAAGAAATCTTTAGATCCAAAAGCATTTGGTGAAAAAAGTATTAAATTGATAATGGATTTTAAAAAACAAAAACAACTAGCTACCATGTAAACACAAAAACATTAATATTTTATATGCTAAATAAAAAAATTAAAATGTAAAAATATACCATTTTCAAGCATGAAATACATCAAATATACAGGAAAAAATCTTCAAAAAAATAGAGGTCCAGTATACAGAAAACTACAAAATGTTACTGAGAAAAAAACTTAAGGAATAACTGAATAAATTGAGGAATATACTATAGTTTTAAACTGGAAGACACATTGAAATGACCTAAATTCTCCCCTCTTAATTCAGTGAACTTGCAAAGTTGTGTCTGTGTATGTGTGTGTGTCCAATCATTTGTGCGTAAATTTACAAGATGATTCTAAAACTGTGATGGAAATACATATGAACAAAGTGGGAGAATTAGTTCTTATGTGTGGAACCTTAATAGAACCCTACACTAGACTAGTTAGTAAAGATACTGCTGTAAAAGGAGACAACACAGCGGAACATAATCGGAAATCCAGAGACCAACTCACACATAGTCACCTGATTAAAACAGAGATACCTTGGAGTTTAGAAGAAAGAATGAACATGTGGTCTTTTTCAGTAAATTTTGCTCATCTGTTGGATAAACATATGGAAAATGACTGAAACTTTATTCTTCCTTTCAGCAGTGTGCATTACATATTCAATTCTAAAAAGTAAAACAATGAAGCTACTGAAAGATTATATAGAGGAATATCATTATTATCTTGGAGGAGATACTTTCTGAAAGAAGATATAAAAGAACAAACCATAAAAGAAAGAGAGATAAACTAAGCTTCATTAGAATTTAAAACTTTAGTTCATAAAAAGACAGCTCTTCAGATAGTAAAAAGGCAAGCCATAGAGTAAGAGGCAAAATACTTCGTCAAAAATATATTTAATACAGGATTCATATACAGAATAAATAATATTTCACACTTCAATAAAAAGACAGGTAAACCAAATAAAAACAGACAACATGCTTGAATAGATACTTTAAAAAAGAGGATCTTAATGTCAAATAAGGAAGAGAAAATATGTTCAACATCACTTATCATCAGGGTAATGCAAATTAAAACCAGGATGAGATCAATTTGCAAGCTAACCGGAATGACTAAGTTTTTCTTTTTTCTTTTTTTTTTAATTAAAAAAAAATGAGTGTAGTTAACAGAATGTCATATTAATTTCAGATGTACAATACGGTAATTAAACAATTCTGTGTATTAGTGTTCATCAAGATAAGTGACTCTTAATCTTCTTCACTATTTCACCCAGCCCCTACCTACCTCCCCTCTGGTAACCATCTGTTTGTTCTGTATAGTTAAAAGTCTGGATTTTTTGGTTTCTCTCTCTCCGTTTTCCCCTTTGTTTTGTTTCTTAAATTCCACATATTAATGAAATCATATGGTATTTGTCTTTTGTGACAAGCTTATTTTGCTTACCACTATACTTTCTAGATCCATCTATGTTGTTCCAAATGGCAAGATTTAGTTCTTTTTTATGGCTCAATAATATTCCATTGTATATATATACACCACATCTTCTTTAGCCATTTATCTGTCAGTGGACACTTGAGCTGCTTCCATAATTTGTCTATTGTAAATTATGCTGTAATAAGCATAGAGGTGCATTAATCTCTTCATATGGGTGTTTTTGTATTCATTGGGTAAATACCTACTAGTGTGATTACTGGATCATAGAGTAGTTCTATTTTTAATCTTTAGAGAGGAACCTCCACGCTGTCTTCCACTGTGGCTGTATGTGTTTCCACTATCAGTGCATGAGGGTTCCTTTTTCTCCATATCCTCACCAACACTTGTTGTTTCTTGAGTTTTGGGTTTTAGCAGTATAGCTAAATTTGCAAAATATTCATGTTGCCAAATGTTGGCAAGAATGTGGCATACCTGGAAATCTCATATACTGCTGGCAGGAAAATAAATGGCCCAATTTGTTTGGAAAACTTTTGGTAGTTACCTAATGAAGCTGAAAATATATGCATAGTCCATGACTAAAGTAATCCAATTATTAGAATCAATGGAAATGTTCAGATATGTGCATCAAGAGACATTCAGAGAATGTTCATAAATGTATTTCATAATAGCCCCCAAATGGAAACACTCTAAATGTCATTCAAGTTTATAATTGATTATTAATTGTGGTATAGCTACATAATGTTATGTTACCCAGCAATGGAAAATAACTACTGCTACCCTTTGTAATATAGATGAATATCACGAACATTATATTGATCAAAAAAGCAGCATACAAGAGTATATACTGTATGCGATTCCATTTATTCAAAGTTCAAAAACAGATGTAACTAAAGTATGATGATAGAAATTAGGTTAGTTGCCTTTCTTGTAAATAATGGCTGGGAACTTTGAAAAACTTTCTTAGGGGCTTCTTTATATCATATTTTTCTTTGAGTTGTGGTTACATGGATGTGTTCACTTAAAAAATCATCAAAATGTACCTGTGATTTATTCACTCTTCGAAATGTTTGCTTTATTTAAAAAATCTACTTAAAAACAAGTTCAATAATTTTCATTTTGTTACATTTAGTAAACATGATATTGATCCTTCATGGCAGAGTGGTTTAAATAAGAGTAACTTAAAGAAGGGGAAAGTAATCCAAACTTGACATTCACAAAACATCCCCAATTTTAGCTCCAGTACAAGAGATTTGACCTAGGTTTCTGTTGAATATTATGACCTTGTAAATGAAAGATGACCAAGTCATCATTAGATGATTCTAAGATATTATCCTAAACTACAGCACTTTTTTCCTTTTATAATGTTTGTTTGAGGGTTTATGTTAGAAAATCCACCAGCCATTAGATATGCTATGCTGCTAAAATTACGATGGTTATAGATGACCACATGGTCTTTGGACCCTGATGAATGTCTCAGAAAACAGATTATTCACAGTGCAGCACTTTTAGAAATCATTTACAACAGGCTTATGATTCTGACTTAGACTCTTGTTTCTGTTTTGTCCTGCTATAGATATTACATACAGTTAGAATAGAATAGAAAAAATTTGGGGCACCTGGGTAGCTCAGTCGGTTGGGCATCTGACTTCAGCTCAGGTCACGATCTCACAGCTTGTGAGTTTGAGCCCCACATCGGGCTCTGTGCTGACAGCTCAGAGCCTGGAGCTGCTTCAGATTCTGATTCTCCCTTTCTCTCTGTACCCATCCCCTGCTCTGCTCACTGCTTCTCTTTATCTCACAAATAAATAAAACATTAAAAAAAATTAAAAGCATTTATTAAGTATGCTCATTAGGAATAACAAAACAAAATAATGATTAATCCTGATAAAAACAGACTATCTTCCAAAAATATGTGTGTATGTGTGTGTGTGAGAGAGAGAGACAGACAAATAGATAGAACCATGTTGACTATAGTTTCCAGGTAAGTAGCCTAGAGTTTGGTAGACACCTTTTAGTCTCACATAAGAATATTTTGATTATTCTGTATGATTTGGGCTCAGCTAATTATAATATGCACTATAAATCTATTTTATCTTATTTTTGTCCTAAAATATCTTGTCTAATTGGTAATACAGATTCTAGATCTTATGGATGTATTGTTCCTCAACATTTATCTGTCTTAGAGGAAATAGAAAGAAAGAGGATAAATGGTTATGAAAATATCAACTTCATGGTTTCATTTTCCAATGCCACCTTAGAAATATCACAATACAATTTTAGAGGGATTCACATAGAGTTTAACTAGCTGTGTAACCAGAAAAAAAAATTTCTTGAACATGGCTAATAGTGTGACCCAACTTAAATAACATTCTAGAAGAAGAATGTGATGTATGATACTGTCTAATTTTAGTGCTATAGGACATAGTCCCTTATTGGGAATGAATCTCTGATGTCCATTATTTTAAACTATCTTTTTTTTCCTTGAATCATAGGATGTAAAGTAGCAATATACACTTTCTTTATTTCCCTGTTGATAGACTATTACTCAATCACTAATATCTCTTGCCCTAAGCTTACCTGTGTTTTATAATTTCAGAACTTGTGGTACTTGGTTGAGAAGCATGACCCTAGAATATATAACATATATCTAACTGCAGGAAAAAATCAACCATAAGTGAAATAAGCCATATAGGGCTTACTTGTTCACATAGTTAGGATAAATGTTACAGAAAGGTTATATTCTCATAGTGTAAGTATTTGATAGTTTTTAATGTCTAGATCACAACTTAAAACAATATTATTTTATATTCATAAAAATTCAGCATATCAAAGGATAAAGGCATATATATAAGGAAGGGATGAAAATCCTTCCCACACATTGCTAAAGTCACTTTTTTTAAGGACAGGGGAAAATTCTTGCTAAGGATAGGAAGGAATTGCTATTCATATGGGAAGATGGTCAGGTACTGTCTCAGGGAATTAGAGGGCTCATACAAAGAAACAGAATTAACTGAGTGATTGAGGAGAAAGACATAGTTCTAACAATCTCCCATTCCTTCAGCTTCTATGCTGGACGGTTTATAAGCACAAGACCACTTTATTCTCAGAACAGATCTGAGAGAAAGATGTTTTAACAACGATTTAAGAGCGACTGAAAGATCTAAATTCTACACAGCCACTGAAATGTTTGGGCTGGGAAAAAGGACTGTCTGGCCTCCATCCCTGGTTCTTAACAACTACACTGCCTCCCTTATGATATAGACCCCAGTGTAGTGAATATACTTGTATCCAGAGCAAGAGTTGGATTTTTAATGGAAACATAATTTATATTCAATAAATGTACACATTTTAAGTTTGTTAATTTGATAGTTTTGGCCATGTTAAACTGCCATATAACAACTACCCAAAACAATATAAACTTCCATCATCACCAACATTGTCCTCATACCATTTTGTAGTCATTCTTCTCCCACCCTTGACAACAAACATTTTCTATCCTCATGAATTATTTATGCCTCTTTTGGATGTTAAATAAATAAACAGGGTGCCCTTTACTGTCGGGCACCTTTCACTCAGTACTATGCCTCTTTGAGATTTAGTCAAATTATTGTAGGTATTAGTTATTTATACCTTTTTATTGATGTGAGTAGTACTCACTTTAATCACTAGTATTTGTTTATCCATTCTCTTACTGATTGGTATTTGGAATTTTGCCAGCTTTGAGCACTTAGAAATAAACCTTTTTGCATGTTTTGTACAAAGTACAATCTACATGGGTAGACTAAAGTGATAGAGAAAGATATACAATACAAACATTAATCAAATGAAAGCTAGAGTAACTATATTTCAGACAAAGTAGACCTCAGCAGAAGGAGGACCTTCAGGAATAAAGAAGAACATTACATAATGTAAAGGTGTCAATTCTCCAAGAATATGTAAGAATTATTATTTTATGTCTCTAACAAGAAAGTTTCAGTAGATACTTTAGCAAAGACAGAGGTGTCTTAAAGGAGAAAAATGACCTGAGAACAACTATCAATAATGGCACCTAATTGATATATTAGCAAGGTCTATTCTCCAAGAAGAGAATACGCATTCTTTTCAAATGCACATAGGATTTCCCCAGTACAAATGATATTCTGAGCCAAAGAACAAACCTTAACAAATTTAATAAAATAAAAATGATACAGATACTATAGTCTGAATGTTTGTGTCCCCCCCAAATTCACATTTTTGAATCCAAATACCAAAGGAATGATGTTAGGAGGTGGGGGGTTGGGGTTGGTTGGATTACGAGGGTCTCACTCTCATGAATGGGATGTAAGTCTTATAAAAAAGATCACGCAGAGCTTCCTGGCCCCTTCTGCCACATGAAGATACAGGGAGAAGTCCACAACCCAGAATAAGGCCCTTATCTGACCATGTTGGCACCCTCATCTCCCATTTTGAGCTTCCAGAACACTAATAAATTTCTGTTGTTTATAAGCTGCCTGGTCAGCGGTATTTCCTTAGCAGCCTGAATAGGCTAAGACAAAGTATTTTCTCATACTATAAGAGTTTAAGCTGAAATCTATAATAAATTTATCTGGAAAATCCCTAAATATTTGAAAACAACATAATTGAAATGTGCTGAGGCATAAAAAAGCTTGAAGTTTTGCAAAAACTATCAGTGAGTTTAATTGTTTGAAATTTGGAATATTTGAGTTATGACAATGTTAGAAGAATAATGTAGACATAGTTGACCATGGAAGGCAGAAAGGTGGCAGTTTGGTCATGAAGAGCCTCTGAGGTTTATCACATTTTAGTAAAGGCAGGCAAGTTTCTAGTGACAACTATCCCCCACTTGTAAGTTGACTAACATAAGATATATATAATTTCTTTGTTATATAACAGTATTGAGCAATGTTTTTAGGCCTGCTTTCCTCCATGCCGTTATTCATAAACCCTGGCTCCTTCCATGTTTGATACTGTCCTCTTTTAGTATATAGCCAGCAGAAACTAAAAGAGCATGGAGATAATATTCAAAGAAGTTTTATAAACCACTCGTGAAGGAAGTGTATGTTGTTTGCACTCAAAATGCATTTCAGAAAATATAGATAGGCAAGTAACCAAATCCAGGAAGTCTGAGAAGTGTAGTTTAGCTGTAGGAAGGGGAGGAGGGAATAGGAGCTCAAGCACAAGAGGTACCATTATGCCTGTGGGAACCTATGAAATGATTCCTAGTGAGGAGACCGTTCACACTGTGGGAAGCAAATTGTGAAAAATACAGCTTTTCCTTTCCATTCAAGTCAAGGAAAACAAAAAGTTGAAATGATTGTCAAATGCTGTAACCACACATTCTTTTGTGTATAAGATCTACACACAAAATAATTTTTTTAAATAAAATAAAGGTACCCACTCAACTTGGAAATTCATAGGCCCTTATTGACCCTAACAAAGTCTAACAGCAAGGGACAATAAAGACAAACCATTTTTAATTGAACCGTGGGGTTAGAGATTTACAATCATCAAGTGCAGACTCCTTTGCCGAGAAGATTGACAGGGAAATGATAAATTGTGTGTTAGTAGAGGTGAGCTTAATATTGAGAAAGGGTGTGGGTGTGTGTTTGTGTGTGTGTAAGATGAGAAAGACAATGCTTGACAATGGCTGGAAACCCAAAATGGAAATACTATTTCTAATCTGTCAAAATGTATATGGAAATCTGATGGGATGAAATATATAGTATGGGTTTTACATCACAGCACTTCTTAAGTGTCAGAGTCTTTATATCTTAATATTCACAAGAAACTTATGACTTAAATATTAATATATTAACTTGAAATAGGAAATATTAAGTAATATCCTTAAGCAAATCTCCAACTAAGTAATTAGGAATCTTGAATTAAAGCCAAGTTGTTCTGATTCTAATAACTGAATATTTAAATACTATGTTTTTACCATCTTCTAAAATATCTTCTAAACCTTCCAAATGCATTATATTAATTAGGACAACTAAAGATGTAGTTAACAGTTGGATGACGATACATGTAATTGTTAACATGGTAGTAGAAATATGTGAGAAGTCTTAAACATTTCTTCAAATTTTATGCATTCAGTAGCAACTAAGTTAATTCATTTTATGAATGAAAGAAAACTCCTAGAATTGGGTACTTTGGTAATGTGATGAAGAATTGGAATGGTTACTGATTGTAAGGAGAATACTAGCTATTTAGGTATCCATTATAATATTATGAGACAGGATTGAAGATCCAGATGAATTTGGAAGCCATTCATCAAATTTCTTATAAACCCAGGTTCTAGGAGAATTACTTAAATGTGCCTTTTCTTTAAACATGGTATTAAAATAAGATTTTGAAAGTGTTTCCCTTCACATGGGCTCAGTTAGAATTACTCTTAAAGAGTGCTTGAAAGAAGGGTTGACCTGTGACTTTGACCTTTAATTTTTCAAGAAGAAAACAGACCACTTAGGGTCTAAGATTGTTGGAGTGCTGATGTTCATTGACTTCTGAGTAGTGTTACTATTTTACATTGTTTATAAAGCTTCTCTCAAACATTTAACATTATAATTTGATTCACGTTTGCGTTGAGAATTTGGAATAGGTTTTAAGATCTTTAGGGAAAAACATGTTTCTTGCCATTTCATCACCATGACTGTAAAAGTATCTTACATTTACTAGATATTCAGTTGTTGTATATTGAAATAATGAAAACATGTCCAGGGATAAAAGGCTTTCAAGTTTTTGAAGTATCAATAAGATAAACACACTTGATTTCTGTGTATACAAATTTTCCTGTAGAGATGATTGTCATATCTTTGTAGTTCTTTAGTTTGTACTAGAAGTATTTGCAGGTTAACTCAAATAACCTGCAAATCTCCCAGATAATTATCCACTGAGGAATAGGCTGTAACATGAGTGGGCAATTAAAAAATGGTAGGAATGAACATTATAGATTACACTATGGTAGAATAAAAGACACATAAAATTTGTACAGGAAAAAAATTAACAGCTAGACTTTTTGTGACAGGACTGTGTATGTAGGAGACAGGATGCTAGTTATTGACTTCCACAAGTTTAAATAGATAGATAGATAGATAGATAGATAGATAGATAGATTTTAGGTACATATGTATATATCTATTCTGTATGATTGGAGTATATCTTTTTCATGTACAGGGCTGCTAAATTTTAGAGACATATGAGTTATACTTTCTAATTGGCCAGTAAGGTAACAAGAATTTCTAGTACTAAATAAGAGGTGCCAGAGTAATAGGACTTCTAATTTTAAAACGTGCACCGAAGCACCCTGGGGTACTTCAGCAAACCCACAGGAGCACAGCATGATATTTTAAATGTTCAAGGAAAATGTGGTGAAACTCAATACCAGTAGGAAAGTACATAAAATATTTGCTCTAAGAAGTTTGTAGTTTTCATGTTAGTGCTACATTCGTTTCAGTGGCATCCTATCTTTGTTAAGCTGGGTTTTCAGCAACTATTGGGATAAAAAAGTGAGTATCATGTGAAAATTAATGTAGAAAGAGACATGAGGGCTCAAGGTTCAATCTGATTCCTTGCAGTGTTCATTCCCAACAACACAACCCATTAGTAATTGTGATTCTTTAACCATATTTTACAATATATTTGTTTTAATTCAAGAATATTTTTTTCAAACAACTACTTAGAAGTTAAAATACAATGGTACATTAAGTAGAATGAGTGTAATTTCTTAATAAACAGGACTGTTAGGTATTTCTTTTGGCCTAGGGGGTAGAGTGAAAAAAAATTACTGAATTACTAAGTTTGATAAAGTTTGGAAACCTCTACAATAAAAGAAAATAATATCATTAATATTAATGTGTGATCTGCTGTCTGTAATGCGTGTGGGACTATGAACTTTGGTGGAATTTTTTTTAATGCTGAAAATGATATGTAATATTGCTGTCTTTTAAGTTATCAAGTAATAAGGCAAATAAGATATCAGCATAGTTCACACCTACTCAACCTAAGATAATATTTGGCTTTCAGAAGAAATTATTATTTTCAGCTGATGTAAGCTGAAATTAAAAATCACACCTCCTATTCTACCTCAATTATTATCTGAATAATAAGCTACTCTTTTGGTCAAGAGGTATTTGTACTGTTAATTTTTCCTCAAATTTTAGCCACTAGATGTGTAAACTAGGTGACTTTCTATTGAACTTGTATCATTACGTTGGGCACCATGACTTTGTCTATTTAGACCTTAATGGGGTATCTACATTTGTGGGCTTTCAATCCATAGTTTATAATTCTGAAAGAAGCCTCTGAGAATTGGATGATTCTAGTCATATGATGCTAATGTTAAATGTCTACAACGGACTAAAATCCAAAATGCAGTGGTCTTTGCCATGAAAAGACAGACATGTACAGCTGGAGTTTAGGTGTTTAAGCAATAGCAGTCATATATATGCTTCTCCAGTAGGCTTGAGCTCTTCTACTGACACTACTGTCCCTTGGTGGATGATTACTCTAATAAAACAATCCTTAATCATCCATCCTATCAAGACCAGATAAGACATGACAAATCTGAAAATAATCAGACTTCTTTTGCTTCAGATTTTAAAGTTTTGATCCTGATTGGTATAAATTTCTCAGTTGCAAAGGAGATGTTGGGATAATTAGACCACTAATTCATCTGTTTGGTTAACTATTAATACACTGAAAGTGTTGATCTTTTGTTGTATCAACTTGGCTGATGATAATAACTAGATATTCAAACACTAACCTATATGTTGTGAAGATATTTTTTTTGTACATGTGATTGAAGTCCATAATCAGTTTCAAATAAGGAAGATTGCTGGAAGCATGTCTTCTGTTAACCATGGAACATCCTGATGGAACCAGGTTTCTGCCTTCTTTGCCCATAGTGTCCACTATCTTGTTCTGTATCTACCCTGTCGTCAAGAACTGCAATATAAATATCCTTGTTTATCCATGACATTCTATTTCATCCAGGAAGGAGAGCAGATGCAAAGTTTGCATGTTAGACTCAATATGTGAAGAGGCTGAATTAGAGGAGGAACTAAAGTTGTTCAGTGTTTCATAAACATGACCTATATGTGTAGTCAAAATCAAAATAATGAGAAAACGGTGTTTAAGCACCTTTCAGGGAGGAAGATAGCAGGGAGAAAAGAAGACTAGGGACTGAGATGGAACCTTTATTTTTTTCTTGTGTTAAGATATCTTTCTGTGATGAAAAAGGGCATTTCACTTTACCACTCTAAGTAGGACAACTCAGGTGTAATTAAACATCTCTTTTATGCAACAATTCTGAGCTATAGAGCAATCAGTTATGTTGGATAAGTTACAGGGTCCCTTTTAAGATTCTTAAGAAATTAATGATTATACTCTGATTTTTATAAGACCTTTCTATTTATGTTTAACTCAATCACCTATACTCTGCAATGATTTAGTATGAGTTTTTCTTCTATTTCCATTGTTTGTTTTATTTTTTAATCGTTCTTAGAAACATGAAAGTTGGGTTTTCCATTCTAATTTTGACACATCAAATAAATAAATTAATAAAATATCTTATTTTCAAGATTTTATTTTTTTAAGTAATCTCTACACCCAGCATAACACCTGAACTTACAACTCCGAGATCAAGTCACATGCTCTACCAGCTGGGTTAGGCAGAAATTCATTAATTTTCTTTCATTGGTACATGTGGTATGAATTAGATAATGAACAAATTATTCTTCTCCCTTTAATTTAATAATGTTACTGTTTTGTTTACCATCTTGAAGTTTAAAATGTTTCTAGTGATAAGTTGGAACAAGACAATATGTTATCAGAATTTTAGAGATTAAATTTATTTTATATTTTACTGGAAAGCGTTCTTTTTCCAGCACATTTTTATGCAGTGATGTTTGCATTCATCTGTTTCAAGGGTATATCAGAGTACCATAAGAGAATAGCACAGATTAGGTTGCTTAAACAGAAGAAATTCATTTTTTTCACAATTCTAGAAGCTGGATGTCTAAAGTCAAGGTTGCAGCAAAGTTGGCCTCTTGTTAGCCTCTGTTCCTGGCAGGTTGTCACCTTCTTCCTATGTACTCACATTGCTTTTCGTCTGTGCATGAACACATCTGGCAACTCGTCTTATGAGAACACCAGTTGTATTGCCTTACGGCTCCACCTACATAGCATCATTTAACCTTTATTGCCTCCCTGAAGGCCCTATCTCTAAAAACAGTCACATTAGGGGTTTGGGCTTTAGCATATGGAATTTTTTTGGAGGGAAGCACAATTCTGTGCATTACAGATAAATTTTACCAGATTGTTAAATTTTCTCCATATAATTACGAAAAAAAAAGGCATTAAAGAAACAAATAAAACATTCTGAAGATAAAGGAAGTCTATTAATAATGTTCCATTAATTAAAACCTTATTTTCAATATGCAGTTTTGCATTTAAAATTCATATGATCATTTCCTGACATAGAATCATGCAGAATAGGAAACCTAAAAGTCTAAACAGATTGTATCTAAAGCAATCATGCTGCTTTTTCCATTTATTTTGAGAATAATCTTTTATTTGTATTCGAAATAACATTTTGGTTTTACTGATATTGAAAATATTTGAATAGTTAGAATTTAAGAAATAAAAAGAAATGTTTTCTATTCAGGATTAGGCACATACATGTACATGCATGCATGTATGTGTGCCTGTGAGTGTGCAAACACATGTACTCTGACTCTTACTTAGCATTATATTAGTAACCTAAAAAGTTGGAAGTTTGCACATATAATTGGGTGAACCAGAAATAGAATGTTTTCTCAAAGTCAGGTAATTATGAAAGTGCAATATTTGAGCAAAATAGTATATAAGAGTTATATTGATAGAGCTTAATATATAACCTATAGGTAGAGGAAGATACTAGACTGAAAATTTCAGACAAAGTGAATATATATATTCGAGAATTAAGATTCCAATGACAACCCACATTCGATCAAGTAGAGGTAAGAATAAATTTAATTACCTGCCTGAAAATACCCAGTCTCTAAGTATTAAATTAAAATATAAAATTGTAGGGGCGCCCGAGGGGCTCAGTCAGTTGAGCGTCCGACTTTGGCTCAGGTCATGATCTCACGGTCCTTGAGTTCGAGCCCCGCATCGGGCTCTGTGCTGACAGCTCAGAGCCTGGAGCCTGCCTTGGATTCTGTGTCTCCTTCTCTCTCTGCCCCTCCCCCGCTCATGCTCTGTCTCTGTCTCTCTGTCAAAAGTAAATAAACATTAAAAAAATAAAATATCAAATTGTAATTTTGTCTCAACTGCTTTTAGAAATTTAAGGTACAGATCAAGAAGGTCATGGCATATTGATAGAAGCATAATTGGGATTTCTTGAGAAGTAGATGCCTGAAGAAAAGCCCCCATATCTGTCCCCTTCCAGTGTCCCCAAACCTAGTTGGTTGTGTGTGTGTGTGTGTGCATGTATGCACATGTGTGCGCACACATGCATATGTGGTGGGGACCAGGGTAGATATTTAAAAACTCCGGATACATTTGGAGAAGGACTCAAAGATGCAGGAAAAGTAGTAACACATTAATCCCTTCCTACAAAAGAATAGGGACCTAAAAATGCTGAGATAATTGATAGAGAGCAAGGTAGCCCGGGAGTTAGGACAAGAAGGATGAATAGTGCATGGCCATTGTGATGAGAGATTATAGTTGGACCAGAGACCTCACCTTTGGTTACTGACAAATAACAAATGCCCGGGATGAGCTAAAAACAGCCACATGTGGTCAGTGTATCCTATCTACATTCTAGGATAATATATTAATCCCTTTCTTTATCTGAGAACTTAAATTATCCACAGAGAGAAAGGGAAAGAATAATCTTGAATTTAGTGAGTTGAAAACTCAAATTGACAAGTGACAACTTGAAATGATTAATTCTAAAACCAGAAAATTAGTACAAATAGGAAGATTATGTAGTATTTTCTGTGACTCAGTAGAAGTGAGGGCTTGTGGCCTGAGTAAAATGAATTATAGATAAGTAAGTTCACTATTTCTATGTGTTTTTTAATTGGAATTTCCAACATGCTACAGAGATACACTTTTTATTTAAAAAAAAAAAAACCTAATGATGGGAGACATTATTTAAAACCTTGGACATATGTTACTATATATCATGAGTAAGAAATAACCAGTTGGGAAAGGCTTTTGTGGAAAGACCATTCCCAGCCATTGGAACCATGTTTTTCAGAGGTGGTCCACTTTGAAGATTCATGTCAAATTGGAACTGACATAACACAAACCTGAGAGTGTGTGGGAAGTATAGAAAGAGATGAAATCTCAGAGTAGGCATGATAGAGAAAACATAAGACTTTAAGCATTTTGGGTTTTATTCTAACAGCTTTTTTTTTTTTATTTTACTTTTAAAATAAAGATGTGCATGGGGCGCCTGGGTGGCGCAGTCGGTTAAGCGTCCGACTTCAGCCAGGTCACGATCTCGCGGTCCGTGAGTTTGAGCCCCGCGTCAGGCTCTGGGCTGATGGCTCGGAGCCTGGAGCCTGTTTCCGATTCTGTGTCTCCCTCTCTCTCTGCCCCTCCCCCGTTCATGCTCTGTCTCTCTCTGTCCCAAAAATAAATAAAAAACGTTGAAAAAAAAATTTAAAATAAAGATGTGTGAATGACATGATTGGATTTTAAAGTGAGTTTTCTCTGTGTACAGTGCATAGAACAATTTAGAGCAGGATGGGAACTGGTGTGAGATACTTACTACAGTAGCCCTGGGGGAAGAGAATGATCATTTTGATTAAGGGGACAACAATGAGGAGTACATTGCACTAAAATAATTTAATATTTAAGAAGTGAAATAGGATTTGGATTAGAATTGATATAGCTGAGGACTAGTATATCAAGGCATTTTTATTTCTACTTTGCACAATCTAATGGATGATAACTTTTACTAAACTAATATTTTTTTAAAGTATAATCATGATATTCAAACAAATTTAAATTGACACAATGCCAAAGCTATAATAGTATAGCCTGGTTAATTTTATTTTACTCATTGAGAAGATACAGTTCATTCAAAAAAAACTTAGCCAAATATATAGGCAATCAGGAATACTGAGGTAAATTTGTTAGTAGTTGTAAAGGTGGCCTCTTTCACAATGGGGGATGGAAATCAGTTGACTCTTCCAGACAAAGTTTAGTTGCAATTCTTTCGACAAGACTAATGTGGATTGCTATTAGTAATCTACTACTTAGAGAGTTGGGAATAACTTAAAGATAATGAAAGGCAACATGATTTCATAGGATTCCCAGAAATCACAGAAGGATAGTCTTTTTGTAACAATTTCAAGGTCTTCCTCAATATTTGGGAATAAATGAGAAATGGGCACTGATCAAAATTTCAATATTTGCAAGATGATTTGGACACGACCTTGTGAAGCTATGGTAAAGGTATGAAGTAATAAGTTGGATATATGTGTCTGGAAATCATATGACGCTGATTTTACATAGAAGTGGTAATTGAAATCTTTGTTTCAGGAAACAGATTAAGAAGAGAGCAGTTCCTCACCTAAGCTTTGAAAAATAGTAATACTTAATAACATTGTAGAAAAGTCTGCAAAGAAAACCAGACAGTGAGCTAGGACCAATATCAGTGGTGGTTAATACTGAAAGGCAAAGAAATGAAGGAAGTCAAATCATTGTTGAATGCTAATGCCAAGTATAATAAGGATAAGATATTTAGAGCAAAGAAATTATTTCATTTGTTAGGGTTGCCTAGGCTATAGAAAATTTGACACAAAAATGTGTATTTCAAACAGAATAAAAGTGTGTTTCTCATTTATCCTATATTAACTAATGTACAGTCCTAGTTGATGGGATAATCTCCCCCATGTGATGACTCAGAGATGTTGTTTCTCTCATTTTTTCCCCCATTATCCCCAATGTCTCTCATCTTTGTCTATGCCCAGACAGCAGAAAGGAAAACAAAACAGCATGGAGAAACAAACCTTCTTAAAATTGCTGGCTCATAAATGACCATCAACTTAAATCTTATAACCTACAACTGTTAACTACCCACATCTAAATTCTATGAGAGAAGCTATGTGCTCAAGAAGGAAAAATATATGAATTTTGGTGAAGAACTAAAAGTTTTATAACAAATGTCTATTGAATTTAGAGATATCCTTACCATGAATCACAAAGGAGTGATAAGGTAGTGAGATTGCAGTGGATTGAGAAATGAAAGAAAATCAAGGCAGTGGGTAGGATCATACTTTCAAATCTGAGTGTCAAGAAAAGCAGGGTATGACTAGAAGTTGGCAAAGAATATGAAGCTGAGCTTTTATTTTTTCCATTTCCATCTTCTTCCTCCCCCTCCTTCTCCTCCTCCTCCTCCTTCTTTCTTCCTCCTCCTATTCCTCTACTCCTTCTCCTCCACCTCCTCCTCCTTATTATTATTATTATCATTATTATTATTATTTGGTTTTAAGGAAAGCTTCCTGGGAGTGTACAAAAATTGTAAGAATATACAAGGAAAGATTGAGAAAATGAAAAAGAAAAATATGTATTAATAAATAAAAAATGCCTGAGAGAGATGTGAAGGACACAAAAGAATGAAGAAACATTTCATCCACTTAAAAGAATGTGTTAACTTACTCATGCCACTTGAAAGAGACAATATCCTGTGTTATTTAATAGCACTACCAAAAATTATATAGCTTTTCAGAGGAAGGAGAAGATGGTAAAAAATTTATTTAATTTTATATTTTTGGTAATCAGTGAGATTTTACGTTATGGAGTAAAAAAAATCATTTAAGAGTGAGGATACAGGAAATGGAAGAGTTAGCAGGCATGGGGAAAGAGTTAGAGGTTTGAAGAAAGAAGTGGGGCAGTAGAATTGGAAATATATTTTTTGGGAACTGTAGCTAATGGCTAGAAAAAAATATAGACTAAATTTTCTGTGTAGAGTTTGATTTGTTTTGAGTTTTTATGAAACTAATGTGTTCTGTTACATGACTTTCTCTCTGAATAGGTAACAGTTGGGTATAGGCACACACAAAGCAATTACTGGGTCCACCCAGGGTTGCTTTTGCACCAGATTGGTGTAATACGCAAATAAGATCTATGGTGTTACTGAAAGTACAGATTGTGAAAACTGGTGTGGACGAAACATGAAGAAAAGAGAAGGCTCATTAATGGTGCTGATTTGTCTTGTCAAGGATAGAAAGTCAAATGAGTGAGTTTAGTGTGAGCCACAATCAGATAGAAGAATAAGCAATCTTAAAGGAGTGAGAGCAGTCAAGGAATGAAGTCCTTGAGTTATTGAGTTTTCAATGGAGCAATTAGAAATACTGACAACGATCAATTCTATGATTTTCCAGAGAGGGGAGCAACAGAGGTGCAATAGAAGGGAAGATAATCAGAAATGAATTGGTCAAGCAACTGAGAGGCCATGATATTGAAATTATTATCCATGACAGCAAGGAATGGATGGAGAGGAAAATTGAATCAAGTTCTAAATTTTAAAATAATTTTTGGGAGATCAGCAGATACAAATTATTGATGTGTGGGGAAAAATTTACATGAATGGCATGGATCCCATCCCAAACAGAGAGTTGTTGGTTTGTTTGCTGGATTTTTTTTTTATTATTATTACAGGAAAATAAAGGGATGTTTTATTCAAAATGAGCAGAGGCCAGCAGGGGTAGTAACTCAATCTCTCCTCATACTACGCTATGAGACGAGAACCACAACATATAAGAGGATGGCAGGAAAAGTTGTGCCTTCCAAATGAGGCCAAATTTTAAGTTCAGAGAGTAGAGGCATGGGGGGATGCTGAGTTTGCTAAATTTGCAGTAGTAGCTGCAAAAGTCCCATTCAGGAGGATTTGATGGATAAGGAAATTTTAATATTTTCATGTACTAAATAATATCTTATTAAGCCCCTTTTAACCTAATCTTCACAAAGGAACTATACTGGCATTCAATTCTGTATATCATTTACTCATGAATATGAAAAACAGTGGTGCTTCCTTTGGAGCATGTATTCTGTACCAAGAAATCAACAAACAAAAAATATTTTCATTTTAAAATATTCTTTCTCAGCACCTGGGCTCCATTACAGTACACATTTTGTTATCCATTATCATGGGATTCATAATGGGGAGCTTTAATCACATATTCTAATTCTCAGCGGAATGTAAGTCCCAACATACATGAACTACCAATGCTCAAGGAATTTGAGTGGGAAGTTAGTATACTGCATAAAATCCAAAATTGGACAAACTTTTATCTCTATTGATTCAAAAGAACTGTGAACCCTCTAAGGGTCAAGATCTTTAACATTTCTCAGCACTGAATTGATGAAGCATACATGTAACATCTGTTGGTATTTATCATCAATATTTTGTTGAGTAGTGTATTAAGAATATGCTAATTGATTTCACTACTCCAAGTAAGGAAATACTTCCTTACACAATATAGATAGTTAGAAATACTGCCTAGAGAGAAGACTGTGCATTACATTTTCAAAATAATTTATGAAAATAATACAGGATAATTATTCTAGGACAGATTCATATTCTCATGGATGATGATTCTGGTCTATTTTAAATAAAAAGTAAGAAACATTACTGAATATTTGATTTAGTAAAATAGATTCATGATGCTTCATCAGAAATTACTCCTAATTTTATTTAAATTTTCTGGATATGGAAACACTGATGGTTCTTTGGTTGATGAGGCCTTATTTGTTTAGAAATGAGCAATGGCACCCCCACAGGGTCACAGAGAAGCTTTTATCAGTAACAGCCTTTAGGCCACAGTTTGCAATCAGTGAATATTTATATTAGTGGCAATTGCACCAGACAGTAATTATCTTATCACAGAGGAAAAGGTTAAAAAGAAGCTTCTCCATTGAACACCCACTGTGTGGATAATTAAGTATCTCCATGGCTTCTTTCATTACTGCATTCAATAATAGTTAAATACTAGGGAATCTAGCTATAATCAGACATGATTTGATGAGACATAGAGAAAGACAGGAATAAACAATTTTAGTCTCTAGTTTTACTTGGTAAATTTCTTAATTTGATAGACAATGGTAAACATTTTTATAATATCTCCTCCTTACCCACTGTTGTCCAATGAACAAAGTTATTAAGTAGAAGCACTTAATTGCATCCTGTGACATTCTAGAAAACATATTAGGATACCTAAAGTATTTTTTCTTTTAAAAGTAGGTTGAAAGTTATTTGTGAAGATAATTCTTAAAGGCAATTTATTTCAGACACATGTAGGTGATGTTTAAAATATTATTTTGTCAGAATGGGGTAATAGTCTTCTGTATTATTTATTCCTTGAAGCCAGTGAAGGTCTTTCAGATAAGGTTTCTTACATTCTCTCTTTCAGGTTATTTTATTTTATTTTTTTAATGTTTATTTATTTTTGAAAGAGACAGAGAATGAGCGGTGGAGGGGCAGAGAGAGAGGGAGACACAGAATCTGAAGCGGGCTCTAGGCTGTGAGCATCAGCACAGATCCCCACCTGGGACTTGAACTCATGAAAAGATGATATCATGACCTGAGCCAGCTTCAGATGCTTAACCTACTGAGCCACCCAGCACCCCCCTCTTTCAGGTTATTAAAATAAACTTTCTTTAACAAAATACTAATAACAGGTATTATTAAATGTCACCTGAGAAATACTGAAAAATAATGCACTTAATTCAACTAAAATTAATTTAGTAAATTAAAAGAAATGCTAATAGCGTTTTTATATTGTCAACCTTCAAAGTAAGACAGCCAGTTATTTTACCAACAAAACGGTTTATTTGGAAATAGCAGAGGAATTGCAATTCAGATTATGCCAACTCTGGCAAACCATAGGCAAGTGAGAGATCAAAGCAGAGTAACATACTTTATAGAGAAAAGCTGAAGCTGGGAGGGGCTGCTTTGATGAAAGCAAGAGTTCAGAGGTGGTGCTGGTTTGTTATTGGCTGAGTGTGGTCTTTTCCTATTGTCTGAGATTGTGTGCTGGGCAAAGGGAATTTCTTCCTCCTGCTGGGTAGTAAAGTAGGCTTTTTCCTGTTGGGGTCTGCAATTGGCTGACGTGGTAAGGCATGAGAGCTCACCTGACTGACCTCACAACTTCATTTTAAATGAGGTTTCCTTTATTCTCTTTCGTGCTTTACAGAAAATGAGCTTGATGCTTCAGTTTCTGGCAATGGGTACTGTCTCAATATGTAGGTCATATTAGTGTTCTCTCTTCCTAAACTTTCAATTCAGAGCTTGTGTTTCTGTAATATGAGAACATGAAATAGGCACAGATGATGACTGATCGCTTATTTATTTGTTAATTCAAGAAAGCATTGAGCAGCCCTATCCCCAGGCACTCTTCTAGGAACAAGATATGCACTGGAGATTTAAAAACAAAACAAAACAAAACAACAAAACAAAACAAAAACAGAATAAAAATAAGGGGCTCCAGGGTGGTTCGGTAGGATGGGCATCCAACTTCAGCTTAGGTCATGATCTCCCAGTTGGTGGGTTCGAGCCCTACATTGGGCTCTGGGATGACAGCTCAGAGCCTGGACCCTGCTTTGGTTTCTCTGTCTCCTTCTCTGTCTGCCCCTCTCCCACTCAGACCCTGTCTCTCTCTCTCAAAAATAAATAAACATTAAAAAAAAGTTAACAAAACAAAACAGGATAAAACTGCTTTCACTGAGAGAAATTAGGGCACCATATCGATGGTTAGAAAAGAGTGAAATCATCATCCCACTCTATGATTTTGCCACACTCAATTCTAGTAGTCTGAAGTATATAATTTCTCAGGCCACAAGACTGCATTTTAGAGAGCAGTATTTTCACAGATTTAGCTTCTATCCATATTCATAAAACAATATTTTCTATAATAAATATCCGTCTCCAGAATTTTGCCACTCACCACTACTCATGCTAAGTGAATAAGACAGACATAGATTTCTGCTTACATTCTAGTGGTTTCTGGTAGTGTATGAGGAGAGGCCAAAGTCAAAAAACTGAGAAGGAGGCAGGGGATTTGAGATGAGGAACCTGCGTGATAACAGGAGAGGTAGGAACATGGGGTATCAAGAAGTCTTAACAGGAAAATGATTGAGACAGAATGGTGAAACCAGGTAAAGCTCTACTGATAATGTGAATGAGATACCGCAAGTGAGTTTGGTGAATAAAATTTGTTGCTAGCCTTGGCAATAACAGTTTCATTAAAAAAGTCAGAATTTGAGTTCCTGATGGTAGTTGAGAAATGGACCAAGAGTAAAATATTTCTTTTAAGACGTTTTGATGAAAGAAGAATCTAAGAAATGAGGTATAGTCAGAAGTAGAGATAGGTCTTTATTTTTTAAGGCCTGAAAACATTTGAGCAGGGCTCCTAACTCTATAAGGCCCATGAGTGAGGTTTGGGAATGAAATGAAGAGAAATGTGCATGTTTATTTTCACTAACTTCTATTTAAATTGATCTTTTCTTTCCATTATTAATGTAGAAGAAAAATTCAGATAATTTAGTTATAGCTATAATTTCATCAGCAATAGAAATCATAGCTATAGTTATTATAGTTGTTCAAGATATAGAGAAATGTTATTTATGCTCAGATATTATTATTCAGGCTTCCTGCTAATTCTTATTATTAAATAAGGAAGTGCATATATACTATATCAAATCTTGTTCTTAATGTTTTTAATATTTTAACTTTGGGATAACTGTATATTTGGGGAAAGTTGTAAAAATAAATCAGTTGTTTCCTTCAGCCAGTTTCCCCAAAATGCAAACATTTTATATTAGCACTATAATTTTGTCAGCAGCCCCTCTGGGCCCCAAATCAGTACATTATATTACTATTAACTAAGTATGTAACTTTAATACCGATTTCAACTCCAAGTGCCTTCCCATTTTGTATCCATTTTCAGGAATATACCTGTTCTCCTTCTTTGAATATTCAAATTCTACCCATGCTTCAACGCAGTTTAAAATGCCCACCCTGTCTAAGTTTATGGCATTGGTATGTCACCTTCCATAGCGTCTTCATGTGATTTTGTATTGCTATTGTGACAACCATACAATTTATTTCCAAATGTAAGTACATTAAACATGAGAGTAGATGCATGAAAATTGATGTAAAATAAAAATTTTAAGTGGACAGATGAGGTTCTTAAGTTTGGACATTAAGGCTGCTAGCTTGGGGGGAGCAGTAAGCAAAAATAGCTAGCTAGCTAGCGGAAGAAGTGTCTAAAAGGGATGCAGGGATTAAGGAAGCAAATGATCATGAACCGATTTTTTTTGGCTAATTCTTTTTAAAAAGAATGTGTCTATAGTGTTTTAGAAAGTTTCTTGAAGCAATAAATATGAATTGTTTTCTTGTGATATTTTTCAATTGTATGCTTTTTTGTATATTTTCATAACTTTTAAAAAAACTATTCATAGAATTGTATCATACAGTTCCATTACTGAGACAAGTCTTTTTGATAAAAATCTAATAAGTAGGAGAAGTTACCAGTAAGAGGTAATATGACTACTAAGTTTTATTCATTTACTTGACCACATAAAATCTATACTTACCTTTTAATAGAGTTAATGAGAGTTTTCACTATTTATAAGCTTCAGCCATTCAGTGGTAATTAGCATGGAGGTGTTATTCACTCTTGTCCTAATACAGGTTTCCTTTTAACCTTTCTAAGAGGTCCTGCTATTTTTTGCTTCATTGCTTTGCTTTATTGAACATTATACGACATGGCAAGCAATTAAGTATGATTGTGTAGGAAATTAAATCAGCAAAAGTGCATTAATGGTCAGGTTTAAATACATAAAAGCAACAAAATTGAAGTAAAGGTTGCAATTCTATATTTAACTTATCTTATTGTGTCCAGGTACTGTAGGATGTAAAAATGTGTTAAATCATTCATGCTTTGAAGAGCATAAAAATATTTCTTCATGGTGGATTTAGTTGATGACAGGATTTAAAGCCTTGTCAGGAAAGGGTCATAATTATCCTTATTTAATAACATTTCCAGGGTTAGTTTTTATTTGTTATCTTATTCTTGGCAGAATGAGGCTAAATTCTAAATAGGCAAAGTACTTGAATGCATATGTAGTGTTCACTGATTATCTATTTTCAACTTCTAAAGTAAATATATCTGAATATTACATCACTGTTTAATGTAAATGTTTGGATTTATTTCACAAAAAAAGACAGTTTGGATTAGTGAAAATAATTTCAGTGGAAAATGAGTCAGAACCAGAGATAAAAAAGGTTTTAGTGATTATTTTTAATTAAAAGATAAATTATATCCTACGATAAAACTGAATGGATAAGTTTTCAAAATATAAGTATTCATTAAGTAGGAAACATTGGAGACCATGAATTTTTTCACAGATAAAATATTATTTCCATAAATGTCCCAGCCCAAATGGTTTCTTCAGTATTTTCTTTCAGATGTTCTGATAAGAGAAAGTTCCCATGCTTTAAAAATGAATCAGAATATATATCAAATGGAATACTACCAAATTAATTGTTGGATGCTGGCATATATAAATCTGGTATCAAAATCAAAACCAATTAAAAGTGCCAACCAACACAGGAAATCTTTGGACTAATTACAAGACATTTTTGGCATTTTTACCTGGTAGATAGATGATTGTTTGGTCATAAATGGACAAGGCATAAAAATAAAACACCTTGTTATTGGTCTGTAGACATTAGTCCAATCTGTTACTCACTCCCTTAGATAATAATTGCACATTTTCTTTTCTCTTCTTTTCTGAATCTTTCAACATGTCTTCACATTTTCACTCATAGCTGATGATAGTTATACCAAATTTAGTAAGAACACTGTAACAATTGGAAGTGAATTTCTACAAACTCCCATTACTACTTTGCTCTTTCAATCTGTTCCCATAACTTCTATGTAGCTGAAATCATAGATGAAATGTCTTTGCTCCTTTCTGGGATAAGCTCTCTCCTTTTGCACAAGATACTATTAAAGGGCATTGCTTCTGCAATTCTTCCTTCTCTTTATCATTGTTTTGTTTTCCTTTTGTCTAATGAAAACCAATATAGTGCATCCTATTTCACTAGAAAAATAAAGTTGTTTCCATGTGATACGGCTCCCTACCACTTAGTTCTGTGACATCATCCCCCATAACTTACTGCATTCCAGTTACCTTGCCATTTTCTCTCTCTCTGTGTGTGTGTGTGTGTGTTTGGAACATTCTAGGCATTCTCCCACCTTAATCCCATTTGGTATTTCTTCTGTCTGAAATGTTTTGCCCCCAAATACCTACATTCCTCAAAACTTCTCATCTGAATTTTGTAATACTGAGTTCTTAACAAAGTAATGTTTCTATTTTATAGAATGATTGTAATCTCTTCTAGAAAAATCAGGCAAGAGTGATTAAATTTTTGAAAAAATACATGAAAGTTTGCCTAATAAATATCAAAACATGAAATAGATTCTCAAAGAAGCTAATGCAATGGCTAGATTTTTTGAAAAATGAAAATCTGCTTAGACCCTTGCTTCAACATGGCCATAAAGATAATTATCAGATGAACAAAATAAGTAAAATCTAACCCAAAAATGAGATTAACAAATGACAAAAAGTAATGCCATCATACAGGATATGTTCCAAGCCTCTTAAAAGGGGGGTCTTTTCCAAGCATAAACAATGAAGGAATTCACAACAGAAAATCTTAATATATTTGAATATATACAATTAAGAGTTTCTCTATGTCAAAAAAAAGTAGAACACAAGTAACAAATGACTGAAAAGTTTGACAGATAATAGGATATATACTTCTAGCTAAAGAAAGCATTGTTGCACCCAAGATAAATTATAAAAGTACTTAAGATGATATCTCACATATATTGTGTATTATATAATGGCAAAGAAATATATGAAGAAAATTTGTACCTCTCTGAGATGAAAAAATATACAAAGTACATAAATTCATTAGGGACTGTGCATTGCTGTATTTTGGCATTTTAGATCAAGAGTTTACTCTGTAATGAGAGAAACACTTCTAGAAGGCTGCAGGAGGACTCTGTATACCTTCTTTCCACAGCAACAATCATACTAAGTTTCTATACACACACACACACGCACGCACACACACACACACACACACACACACACACCATTTAACATTATCTGGAAATTGTCCTAAGATCACATAAAAAAATGAGGAAACACTTTTTCGCGAAAATGTGCTTAATTATGTTAAGAACAAGGACAGCCTGTTGCATCTGAGCTATGATCCACTCCCTCACCCGTCTCCAGCTCAGCATGATGGATGCTTCTACCAAGGGTGGGTGTAATCAAGAAAATGGGGCTTTCCTCTCCCTCCAGCTCTCAGTCTTAGGTGATGGTTTATCTTCAGGAACGGCGGGTTGCCACTCATCTCCAACTCATTTAAGAGAAGCTCTTAGGTAAGTGCTTCTGATACATCTGGGGCTCCCTTCTTCCATCACCCAGCCCCTGACTACTACACAAACTGTCCCAAACAAGGCAGGCTGAGAATACAGTGCTCTGATTGCCCTCACTCTGGCTTGGTTGTAGGGCAGTTTCCACACTGGGAGAGGCAGGCCAAGAAGACTAGGGGCTCCTGACCCACCCAGCACCCTGCTCAGCAGGTGTCTCACTCTGAGAAAAATAGGCTGATCCACATGCCTCGATCTTTGGACCAATAGCACAGTGTTTCTGTCCAGTTGGAGTGGCAGACCATGAGAACAGACAGCAGTCTAGTGCTCCCGTAAAGGGACTGACTTTACTGGAGACTGAATATTCGGAAAACCTGTTGGGAAATTTAGTCCTAAGGGTGCAGTTAAGAGCAATGGAGATTTTAGCAGTGAGCAATTAAGAAGAGGCTGGGTGCTCCATGAGAACAACAGCTAAACTTCAAACCAGCTAGAAACTTATCAGAGGCAGGAAGTTAAGAGACATGTAAGAGCCTTTCAGGAGTCAGAACAAGCCCCAAAGACTAGCCTCCTTAACTAGTCCTGCAAAAGGTTTGAATTAATTTTTAGGCCATGAAGCAGTATATACCCCAGTACGTTGTTAAAAACGATAGAAGAATAAGCTAGCAATTAGTAGAGGCCAACAGAAGGGTGTAATATCAGCAGAGAGACCAAAGCCAGAAGGTAAATAATAAGATGAGGGAAGGAGACAAAGAGAACCTAGCTGAAATGACTGTTATCACAGGATTTGGGAGAGGGGTTCATATTGATCATGAGTGTGCCCAAGGCTGTGCCCTCTCAACAGTGACATTGGAGGGGGCATAGAGTTCACTGACATGGTTCGAATGAGTTGGTAAGCAAATACGCAAAAAAGAAGTAAATAGCAATAAGCCCTAGAGGCAGGAGGCTTAGTGTCCAGAGTTGCTACAATATAAGATGCTACAATTAATGAGCTGAATGTCCAATAATCTATACAAAGGAGAGAAAAGAAGGCAATGTAAACTGACTTTAGAGATCTGAGTGAGAAAAAAATTCAAAGCTGCTATTATAAATGTTAAGAATTAATGAAATGTATGTTTAAATAAGTAGGAGAAGGTGGGTCACCTGGGTGGCTCAGTCATTTGAGCACCCACACTTGATTTGGATCACGTCATGATCCCAGAGTCATAGGATCGAGCCCCAATGAGGCTCCACAGAGTGTGAGACTGCTTAAGATTCTCGCTGTCTCCCTCTCAAAAAATTTTTTTTAAATAAATAAGTGTCTCATCAAATAGAGAATACAAATGAGAAAGAAATTATAAAAAAGATTATATTATCTGTACAATTTTTTAAATTTTTGATAAGCAGACTTTCTTCATGGGAAACTATTAACATAACACTGGTTCATCAAGCTTTGTGGTGATATCAACAATTGTAATATAAATTTATTTTATCTTAAATGATGAGCGTTTTAACTGAATTTATAGTAGAGGGCACAAGAATGTTACTATTTCTCCTTTGGTAAAATGGATCTCCAAAAGTTTTACTTTGATTATTTGAACTGGAATTTTTTAAAGGCAAATGTTATTGTTATAATTAAATGAGTTTCTGTGTGGAAAAACAATGAGATGAGAGTGAAATGAAAGGCAGAATTTCTAGGCCTAGACATATAGATAATGCTTATGAGGTTAATGATTAAAAATAACCATTTCTGGTGTCACAGCGCTAGTCACAGCCCTCGTCCTGCACAAAGCACATGCACAAAAAATCAGTCTTTAAAATGAAAGCTACTTATCAACGGATTTCCATGGACTAGCAATCCAAGGAGTCCTATTCCATCCACAGTGTTATGTACATGGCGGACATCTTACAAGGGCAGCAGTGGTTCCAACAAAATTAAAGAAGTGCTGTTAAAAATCACAGCATTTTAGGGGCACCATTCAGTCGGTTAAACATCCGACTTTAATTTTGGCTCAGGTCATGATCTCATGGTTTGTGACTTCGAGCCCTCCCCCCCACCCCCACTTCAGTCCCTGCACTGACTGCAGAGCCTGCTTAGGTTTCTCTCTCTCTCCCTGTCTCTCTGCCCCTCCCCATTCGCTTGTGCTCTCTCGCGCTCTCTCTCTCTCTCTCTCTGAAAATAAATAAATAAACTTAAGCAAAAGCATAGCATTTTACAAAAGCTTTTGTTTCCAAAGAGGAACATTTAGTGAAAAGGCTCAAATAACAAAATTTGTCAATACAGAACTTAGCTGCTAGAAAAGGAAAAGTCACACAGCTAGTGGGAACCTCATAATTCTAACATGTAAAATTATAGCGAATAAATGCTGAAACATGATGCAAAATGAGAAACTGAAAAGTTTCCACTCACAAACAGTATTTTACATCAGTGTGTTGAGGACATGTCACCTGAGGCAGAAGAGTTTTCATGTAATAAACTGAAAACAAAGTCTGCTCGATGTAGGTTGATGAGTCCATAGATTTCACCAGTCAATGCCATGCTGTAATATTTGTCAGATTTGTAAGTGGTGGTGAAATTCAATGCAGCATTGTGTCCCACAAATAATGTCTGAAACAAGGAAGTACCAAAATATATTTACTTCCTCTCTGGAAACAAAAGGTCTGCATTAGAATTACTATTTGTATCAATGAGAATGTTTGAGGTTTTGCTTCCCTTTTAAGAAAAGAAACTCCTGACTTTATTGTAATTTACTGCTCTTTTCACAGTGAGATGCTGTGTCAAAAATTCTTATAGTCGGAAAGAAACAGTTCTAGATAATGCCAAAAAAAAAAGGATCTGTATTTAAAATATTCCACCCAAGAACGTTAAAAAAGAAAACTGTGAAAACCTGATAAAGAGAAACCTAAGTTGCCTGCTACATGTAGACTTCAGTGGTTGATCAGAGGAAGAGGCTTCAAGAAGGTGTTTTCAGTTGAAACATGACTTGGAGGAGTAATTTTACAAAAATGGTAAGCCATATTTTCCAGAGTGCTTTCAAGATGAAGAATAGCTGGAAAACTTGCCTTAATTAGCAGATAATTTATATCACTTGAACTATTTGTAGAAATCGCTGTGATGCCCTAGAGAAATGTTTTTATTTCAAGTGACAAGATTCTTGAATTTGAAAAGGAAAGGATATTTGGAAAAATTATCTTGTAGACTTAAATCTTAATATGTTTCCACTGATGCTTAGGCTTGTGAGTACAAAAGGATATCAGCAAGCCTCAAGTTGTATTGAGAATTGTCTGGAAGAACTGAAGAACAAGATAGAACAGTATTTTCCCACTCTTTTAACACAAGTGCAAGATTAGATTAAAAAAGAAAGCCTTTCTCAGAGTCTTCTGCTTGGGAATTTTCCTCAGGGAGGAGAGGGATAAGTTTGTGAGATATAGACTAATTGTACACTAAAGATTGTACACTGATCTTTCCCCTAGGTAAAATAAAGATTTCTATTAAAAAGGGAATTATGCCATTCATAAAAAAAGCAAAAAACAAAAAAAAATTCCAGCTTTTACATTTGTGAGCTACATTTTTCTTCTTTATCAGGTACCAAGAGGAAGAATTGAAATAATCTCATTTTAACTGAAAATGAAAATATTTGTGTTTATCTAAGCCAAGACTCAGAATCAACTGTTAGATGCCAAAAACAAGTTTCTATGAAAGAAGGAAATTTCATTCTTTTTTATTGTTTTATTAATTTTTTTATTAATTATGTTTTGGGAGAGAGAGAGAGCAGGGGAGAGGGCAGAAGGGGAGAGAGAGAGAATCTCAAGCAGGCACCACACTCAGCACAGAGCCCTGATATGGGTTGGATCTCACAACTATGAGATCATGACCTGAGCTGAAATCAAGAGTTGGACATTTAATCAGTTGAGTCATCTAGGTGCCCCAGGAAATTTCATTCTTAATATTTGGTTACAAAAATAACATTTTTGTACATGTGTAGGCATCCTGAAAATGCCAAAGAACCAATGCATTTTCAACTGTGTGTCATATTAATTTGTAGTTTTACCATGAGGGAAACAACAGGGAAAACAATCCTACCTGAGGTAAAATTCTGGAGATGGGCAGATCTTGTTTATCTCTATAATAATAGGTAATGTCAGAAATATTTATTAATATCACAATAAGATTTCTTTTTTTTTCAAGTTTATTTATTTTGAGAGAGAAAGAAAGCAAGTGAGCACATGAGCTTGAGCAGGGGAAGCGCAGAGGGAGAGGGAGAGAGATAATGCCAAGCAGGCCTCACACTCTGAACTAGAACTCACAAATTGTGAGATCGTGATCTGAGCCAAAATTAAGAGTTGGACATTTAAAGGAGTGACCCATTCAGGCACCCATCACAATAAGGTTTCTTACTTATTTGTTGAATAGAAGATCCTTGAACAAAATTAATTTTAGTAGCATTAATATCAAGTATCTCCATTATATGAATTTTTCAAGGGTTGGCATTGGTGGTACATCCAATAGTTCTTTAAATTTGCTGCCCTAACAATGGCTTGTGAAGATAATGATAGGTGATGAAGTTTCCTAGTAAAGCACAGACCAAGGCCGTTATTATCATCAGTAAAGGGAATATGATAGGAAATGTTAAAAGTATAAAGCTATAAATCACAGAGATGAAAAATAATACAAAAAGAATAAAATATCCTATTGACAATGCAACAATTAGGGTTTTTATGCATCTAGGAGAGTCTTGCTTCCTTTTCTGATTTGAGTCAGCCAACAATATCTGAGCATTGTCTACTCTTGGAGATTTGTTGAAGAGCTTTGGTTTAAAAAAAAAAAGAGCTTTGGTTTAATATCTTTTAATAGGAATAATTATCAAATTCTTGTCCTTTGAAAATGGTTGATATTTTTGTTGGAAAAGATTTATTGAGAGATCGATTCCTTTTCATTTTACTTTTGTACAGTAACATCAAGAGTACCTGATAAGTTCTCTTTTAATGATGTTGTACTTTTACTGCCATGTTTTCTAGAACACAAAATCACCCAGTTTTAGTTTATATAGAGGTGGATTGATTGGATAGTAAGAATATGCAGTCTGTAGTTATTGATGATAAAATGGAAAGTTCTGAGTATTCTTATAATTTTCAGCTAAAAAAATGTTCAGTTTGTATGAATGAAATATTTCTTGTGGACTGTGGGAAATTTCTCCCCAGGACACCAGTCTATGACTTCCTGAGAAGGGAAGTTACATTAAGGGTTAAGTTAGAAGGGTTGGCCACAAGGGTTGCAGGAAGCCTGTTAGTTTAAATACATTTAATTATAGTGTTTTTTTATTTGTTTAATTTTTGAAAGATTGTAAATGATGAGGCCAGTCTTTTACTAACTTATTATATGTGATTTTAAATTCATAAGCTTTATCTAGAAATTTTTCTTTTTTCTGTTCAGCCTTTCCTAATTTGGCAGGTAGCTTCTTATGAAGTTGAACATACTCCACCATACATCTCCCCACTTGTACCCAGCTCAGCAATGTGAGTAATTAACAGGGAAGGGGCATGAGGGAAAATTTTTGAGTAATGGTGTCTGTTTTATTGTGGTAATGAATACATTAGTATTCACAAGAATGTATGCACTTTTCCAATGCATAGAATTTACACTTAACCAAATTTATTATATATGAACTATATAGCAATAAAGTTTACTTTATAAAATGATATTTTGAGAACCAAATCTTCTTTTTTACTTTTTCACTTTTTCCAGTGATCAGTAAAATATTGAAACTGAGAGTGCAGAAGCAGGCATATTCTAGTTTAAGCTAATTTGTGCTCAGGATATTTCTCTTGATCGTTAGAATCTTTCAACTTGGAACCTGGTATTAAACATTAGGGGAAAAAATGATGTCATTTTTGCTAGGCTAGCTTCATTATTTTAAAGTGATTCATATTATAAAATGGTAATTGTTGTCAAAACATGCTGGTAGAGGGAGAATTTTAATATGCCATCTATAAATTTTCAGCTCAAAAAAATGTTCAACTTTTTTGAGAGGGATCTTCTTTTAATGTTTAGAAACCTTTTGGTTACTTATGAATTAAACTACTTCTGTTAATTCTTTCTTTCATTCATATTCAGCAAATACTTTGTAAGTCTTTAAGCAGACATGAGACTTGTACTTAGGAAGCAGAAACTCTAATGGGAGACAGATATTAAATTAATGATGTTAAAATTAAAATTTGTGATGAATGCTGATAAAGGAAAAAATGAAGTGCTAAGGGAACGTATTATAGAAATTTTCAATATAAGAAACTGTGCTAAAGAAGTGACTTTTAAGCTAAGCCACAAATAATATGTATGGATGCATAAACTGCTTTTTATATGCATTATGAACTAAAAAATGTGTCCATTTTGCCAAAAGCTGACTTCTTTTGAGAATAGCACATGCTGAATGTTTAAATAATTTGTATCTATTCTTATTTGAATAGGCATTTTTTACATTTCACTGAATTTTAAGATGGCTTCAAATGGCTTTTTGGCTGAATTATACTTACTTGCATGCACAGATACCATAGCTAGGGCAATTTATGGAAGTGGATGACGCCAGAATGCTATTTTACAACCTCATTTTGAAAAACAGATATTATAATGGCATTTTGGAAATTTATTATTTTATATCAGTGGTAATACTCTATTATTAAACACATTTAAAAATCAAATTAATGAACTCAAATAACAACATGTTTTATGCATGCATTGTATCAATGTCTTATATAAAATCATAATATATTTTAATAGAAGCTTTTTGTAAATATGTAAAACAGTTCATCTTGGTATGACAATATTCTGGCTGGCTTGTTTCAGTATTATCTTTAGGTAAATCTTTGGAAAGAGAAGCACCAGATTTTGTATTACTTTGAGATATCACAATCATATAGTCATTCAATTATAAAATTATCCTCATGACCTACGTAATGTATGAAGGGTAAAGTCAAGGCCAACAAATGTTTCATCAGAGATTGGGGTTATGATAAGACTATGATCACGATAAGGAGTTTCTTATAATCCTTTCTTTCTGATTTTAGGAGAACATACAGTAAATTACAAGCAAACAAATTCTAAACCAAAATGTTAATATTTCATTACGTTTTAAAAAGTATACTCTTCCCTGGGGCACTTGGCTGACTCAGTCATTTAAGCTACTGACTTTTGATTTCAGCTCAGGTCATGATCTCAGGGTTTGTGGGTTCCAGCCCTGCATCAGGCTCTGCACTGACAGTGTGGAACCTGCTTGGGACACTGTGTCTCCCTCTCTCTTTGCTCCTACTCTGCTCATGCACATGCTCTCTCTCTCTCTCTCTCTCTCTCTCAAAAATAAATAAATAAACTTAAAAAAAGTAAAGTCTTCCCTTCAAACAAAGGAAATTAAAATAATAAAAGTCTAAACTTACGTTTGCATTATAGTTAGGGTTTGTGTGTAGTGTAGAATATTTCAGAATAATAATCATAACACACATATTTATTATTTTACAAGCAAATAACAGATATTAATATTAATCGTGTTGAACTGTAGTTGTTAATTTTCTAATCTTCATCTAGAATTTGTGTTCCTTAAATTCAGGGCCCTTTGTCTACCATAGTGTTGGCCACAAAGTAAATGATAGGTAAATGTTTGTTTCTTCAAGTTTTTCTTTTTTTTTTTTTCCTAACAAATTCTTTGGAGGCTCATACTGACTAGCAAATATGTTTCTGAAGAATTACATTTAAATTTTAATAAAGAAATAATGTGAATCAATATTTTAGTCATTAGACATCAGAATAAATTCTGTGACTACTCTTGGGAAAGAGAGGCAAAGATAATGAAATTGTAATTTCAAAACAAAATGAAATAAAGATGTTTTAATATATCAACATTCAATTTTCATCCACATCATGTGCCTCATCATTAGCCAAGCAATACCAAAATAACATGCAAAACCTTCCACATTTCATGCTATCTCCCATTGATTTTTCTCTAATCTGATGAATAGATTAATTTAAATTAATTTCATTGGAATGAAAATATAGGAAAGCTGAAGGTAAGAACTGTGGGATTGTTTCAAGTCTTCAACCACTGTTAAAGAAAAAGGAGATTGAGAAAACATATTTGAAGAAAATATTTTGTAAATTGTCATAAATTAAATCATTATTTCTTCATTTCCTTCTTCATAAATTTTTAAATTTCATAATATGGTATTAAAAAATTCAAATTCTTAACAGACAGAACTATATCTATATCCTTTAGCAAATGATGCAGTATTTCCAGATCTCTGTTACTGTAGATTTATCCTAACATTATGTGCCTTAGCTTAGGTCCTTTTCTTTTTGTGCCTCTAGTGGATACAAAAATGGAGAGGTGTCAATTATAGGCTTTCTTAGAGGACATATTGTGTAAGGACAGATTCAGTGTCTGAGAGAAAATATGCATTGCCTTCGATCCTGCTTCTCCAAACGTAAGGTATTGAAAGCCCCATAGTAACTTTCGTCATAGGTTTTTCTCATAGGGACCCTTCTCCCCTTGTTTATATCTCACACTCCCATGATCTCCTCTTTTTTCCTACTTTCGATTCATGTATATAGACATTTTGAAATTTCCTGAAACTTTTTTTCCCTGATAAATACAGGGTTATGTATCCAGAAAAACATAGCAAACAAGTAGAAAGATAAGAAATTACAATTTTTTAATCATGTCTAACACAAAATAATTAGAATATAATTGGAACATAAGTTGAATTTGATGCTATCTCTGTTAGCTCTCATATTCCATCAATTATACCTGTTATACACACTCATCTTAAGGATACCCTATCCAAAGTCTCACACACCCATTTTATTCTTAATGAGAGTCTGGGGAAAGTCAAATTAATTCATGTTTGTATAACCATTGCAAACTGTCATTATTTTGAGTATCTTTTCTTCTTCACCCAGGGAAGCCATAACATTGTGTTTGTTAATGGTAGAAGCAAGAATAGAGTTGTTCCAAATAAGACATCTTGTTTTGCTAAGATGGATAATTATTAATTCCAGTGTTTCCTCATTCTCTAGCTGTTTGACTTTTTTTTTACTGTGTAAAAACATTTCTTAACCTTTATATTCTTACCTTATTTCTCTAATGATATGTTGATCATTAGATATTAATAAAGAAATGCCATAATTACACCTTATAAAATGGCAAATTTTGACCTATATAAAACTTTTAGAGTATAATGAGGAGTTACCAAATTTATGCCATAAATTTGTTCTGTTATCAGTTTCTCTGGATAAGTTGTTTATTCAGTAGAAAGCAAGCACCTAAGGGACAAGAACTAGATCTATTGTCCTTCTTTTTATGTATATAAATAACAAATCATGGTGACAGGCATCTCATGGGGGAGTCCGTCTGAAGCACTTGCTAATCATTTTTACACAAAACTTTTGCTGCTTAATTTATTCACTTCATTGTCAAGAGAGATGAGGAAAGAGGGTCTTAATCTCTTTTTAAATGTAATGTAACACATCAGAATAACTTCTGTTGCCCATTTTATAAGTATCTGATAAAATGTATGTTGCATAGAGGTATATTCTTCTTTGCTCTCAGGGTAAATGTCCTTGAATTATACACACACACACACACACACACACACACACACACACGAACACTCACATAAACAAACACACATGCATTATCTAGTAAGTATGGAATAACCCACCCTCTGAAATTATATTTATCAAAAAATGCCAGTGGTTGTCTTCATAATTTGGAAGATTCTGAATAGTGTCAGTTAGACAAAGATTCACACCTCCACCAAATCGTATCCATCATACTTGGAAATGAAACTAGGTATTATATATGAGTGGTACAACATAATTTTTTTAAAGTTTAACTGCATGTTGTTTCTTGTGTCTTTGATTTTAGCCATTCTGACAGGAGTGACATGGTATCTCACTGGGTTTTGATTTGCATTTCCCTGATGATGAGAGATGTTGAGCATCTTTTCATGTATCTGTTGGACATCTATATGTGGGGGATAGGTGAAATAGGTAAAGGGATTAAGAGTACACTTGTCTTATCGTAAGCAAAGAAGTCCATCAGAGAAAGACATATCATATGATGTTACTCGTGTGTGGAATTTGAGAAACTCAACACATGAACATAAGGGAAGGGAAGGAAAAGTAAGATAAAAACAGAAAGGGAGGCAAACCATAAGAGACTCTTAAATACAGAGAACAAACTGAGGGTTCCTGGAGGGGTGGGGAGTGGAGGGTTGGGTTAAATAGGTGATGGGCATAATGGAGGGCACTCTTCAGGACGAGCACTGGGTCTCATATTGTAAGAGATGAATCACTGGCTTCTACTCCTGATGCCAAGACTACCCTGTATGTTAACTATCTTGAATTTAGAGTAAAATAATAAAAAAGAGTACTTTTCTTGATGAACGCTGAGCAATATATGGAATTGTTGAATTATTATATTGTACACCTGAAACTAATGTAACACTGTATGTTAACTACACTGGAATTAAAATAAATTTTGAAAAAATTTAAAAAGGTAAAAATATGAAGTTTAACTGCGTGAACACAATGACTTCTATATAGATTTCTTCTCTTTTGTCAACCAGGTTGCTAAGGAGTTGGGCAGCTTTAAGTCTGCCAGAAGCACACCGTTTCTACCATGAAAGCTTGCTTTTATCTGTCTCAACCAGTTGATGCTATCCAGGGAATTCCCCAAATAAAATGGTTAATAGTAAGAACTAGTGTTTATCTGCATTGGACTTTGGAGGCAAGATGACCCATAATAATATGATATTTTACCAGATAATAGTGATATGATCTAGTGAAAGTTACTTATCCCAAATCCGACTTAGTTTCTATATGTGTAAATAGAAATGTTTTTAAGGGCTGTTTTATTGCATATAAACAGTTTGCCTTTTATTAAAGAACCGCTCACCCAATACCATCACCAGAAAATACTTGAGTTCGTATAGGAAATTTAATTATTTAAAGGAAAGTTATATTTTTACCTTAAATTTGATACATATAATCATTATCCGACTATTATGAAAATCTCCTTGTTGAAAATATGCTTGTTAGTCATAAAATTTCTCCTTTCTCTTTCTTATCATTATTATTTTTAAAGGTGGCATATGTTGATAAAATATTTCAGTTTAAAAATTACTTTTGAATGTAAGATTTATTAATATAATGCATATTTACTATATACACTTTTTATGATAGTTTTCTTAGATTTTCTGCGTTTAGGGAGAATAAGGTAGAAAAGATTTGTGCTCTGACAATAACACTGTACGTATTCAATAAGAACTTCTAAATGTGTAGTGGTGCATTAAAGCTATAGGTCACATATGGAAAATAATTCACTGTCTTTGAACAGATTGCAGTCTTAATTACATAATAGAATACAGATAGTGCAAACAAGTTTAATTCTTTTGAATTAACTATAACTGAATTTATTTTTATCACTGAGGTTGTGAATAAGGTAAGAAGAAAAAAATATGGTGCAGACACATAATATGTCTTTCACATGCAGGTTAAGCATGCTCACTCCTGTTGCTTTTAATATTTTACAGATTTTTAAACCGTTTTTAGTTATTGCCATTCTACTTAGGGCTGTAAGCATATTTCAGGAATTACATCTTACTGTGTTATCAATAGTGCATCTGAAATTTACTTCACTACAATTTGAAATTTCAAGAACAAATGTATTGTTACCCAGTTATTTTTCTTTAGGCTGAAGATAACATAGTTGGGCTTGAGTTTTAAACATTCATTATTTTTCATTTCTGTATTGGTAAACAATTAAAACTGATTAATATATAGTTAATATTTTGCTCTCATAAACACAAAGGAAGTATTTTAAACAAAGTTCTTTCTCAATTTGACTTGTTCTTTTAGTGTTCATTATGATAAATTTAGTACTTAGGAAAGAATTTGTAGATATACGTTTATATTTACATACCAAGAATTATTGGCTAGAATCTTTTAAATTTAGGAATCATACTAGAGCTGGTTAAAAATTTCAAAAGATAGTGAATGGGATAATTAAATATGATTTAATAGATAATATAGCCACTGGCTAGGAATTTAGTTTTTAATTCAGGCTTACCATGTATGACTGATGTGACCCTACTTGAACCTTTAATATTTGAATTTGGAAAATAGGTCACAGATAACCTCTAATTTGCTTGAATGTTGTAAAAATAAAAGCAGGGAATGTATAAAGCACTTAACACCTGGCACTTAACACTTAGCATATAACACCTATGCACTTAACACGGTCAATACTCCATAAATTGAAAACACCACATAATAATGGTTATTTTATTAAGTAATAATAATTGTATGTTCAAAGGCTTCCTGTTCAAAACAACTAAAATTAATTTAAACAAAGTTGGTAAAAAGTTGCTCTTTGATAAAGATCCCAATTATCCAAGAACCTTGATTTATATGTTTGTGCCATATCCTCTGCACATCATATACTTACTTCAAATATATGATTTCTTCCAAGTGAATACATACCCTCTCTTGATAAATTTGAACTGCCCTCATTTCACTTATGATAAAATGAGTTGTTTTTGCTGATCTAGGATTTAATTAAAATGTAATACTAAATTCTGAATACTAAAATCACAATATATATTGGAAGATCAGAGTATCACTTTTTTTATTTGTAAAATTTTTTACTTCCTTCATTTTATGTAAATAGATATAGTTAAATTTTTCATATCATTGGGTAAATAAATGAATTATGTTTTTTAGCTCTTGGTATTGTTAGCAATTTCCACCATGGTAAGTCAGATCTAAATTCTAAATGATTTTGCTTGATTATACAAATTTAAATAAAAATATGCAACTAATATATTATTGGCTGCATAATTTCTTGCTTTGAAGTGTTTCTTCTGAAAGTATATATTTGTGATAGATAAAACTTACAAGTAGAAAACTTTTAAAAATACATAATTTGATTAAAAAATAATTAGCATTTTAGAAATGAAGCCAAAACATAAAACGGTGAATGTAAGTGATTGTAAAATAGAGAATTTTGTTCTGCTAAGTGAAAGCCACCTAAAAATGTCCTTTGTTACACTGAAAACTAATAAAATGGAAGATATAGAAGAAATACCATAAAGGGAGACATCAAGAAAGAGAAAAAGAAGAAAAAAAATCCGGTCAGATGGAGACAAAAATCAAAATTCCAAAGCACATGAAAAAATCTAATTTTAAAAACACAGAAGAAGAAGAACCTAAATATAATATTTTTTTTTTGAGACAGAGAGAGAGCACTAGTGAGAAGGCAGAGAGAGAAGAGGGAGAGGGAGTGTGGAGCCTGAAGTGGGGCTCGAGGTCACCCGATGCAGAGCTCAAATTCACCAACTGTGAGATCGTGACCTGAGCCAAAGTCAGATGCTTAACTGACTGCACCCCTAAATATAAATATTTAAGTTAAGTTTAGTGAAACTAACTGTATCAAAAAGTCTGACCAAGGTTTTACAATGGCATCTTTAGGAGGCTGTATTTGGGATGAAAAGTTAGCTGCCATTCCCTCACACTCCTCCTGTCTTTCCTGGGATAGGAAAAAGCAAAAAATTAAAGATCTGATCAAATATCATTAATAAAGATTAAATTTAAACTAAATGTTTTCATCAGGATACAGTTGTTCTCTCCATGTTGTTTATAGTCTGTGAATCTAGATGTTATGATTTACTGAAGCACCTTAAAACTACAATGGCACCTGCATAAATATCAGAATATAAACTGGGGGTGTTTCATAACTGAATTAGCTTCCTTTATGTAAAGGATGTACGACCTGCATCAAAAACTTGACCAATGCATTTTAATGTAACAGGAAGGACCTGAGAAGTTGTCCCATAATTGTGTATATCCTTTAAATTATTAATAAAGTTGAATACTATGTAAGATTTCTGATTCTGGTGAGTGTGAGGCACTTATTTCAGTGATTAATAAAAGAATATCTTCCTTCACAATTAGCAGGATACTATAAAACAAAGATAAATAGTCATGAAAAAAGAGGTATATTTGTTAAGTAAAAAAATTAGCAAGCTTGGAACGAAAAAAATAGAGCCTTGGAAATTAAAACTCCTTGAGGAGATAAACTCTTCCTTGGCTACAGCTGAAGAGAGAATTTGTGAGTTGTAAGATGATGCTCGGTGTTCACAAATACCATAAGGTGAAGAGAAAAAGGGGAACCTGGATGGCTCGGTCAAGTTAAACATCTGACTCTTGATTTTGGCTCATTTCATGTTCTCAGGGTTCTGTTCCTAGGATCAAGTCCTGCATTAGGCTCTGCACTCACAGCACAGTGCCTGCTTGGGATTCTCTTTCTTCCTTCCTCTCTGCCCCTCCCCTGTTCCTGTGGGTGCTGTCTTTTCTCAAAATAAATAAACTTAAAAAAAAAAGACAAAGAGGGGCTCTGTCGGTTAAGCTACTACTTCGGCTCAGGTCGTGATCTCTCAGTTCATGAGTTCTAGCCCCATGCTGGGCTCTTTGCTGACAGCTCAGAGTCTGGAGCCTGCTTCCAATTCTGTGTCTTCCACTCTCTCTGTCCCACCCCCACTCATGCTCTGTCTCTGTCTCTGTCTCTCTCAAAAAATAAACATTAAAAAAAAGACAGAAAAAGAATGTATAATGAATACACAAATTTGGCGTGAGGCATGTAGGATAGATTCAGAAGCTGTGATACATATCTAAAAGAAAGTGTAGAAGAAGGTAATTGAAAGAACAGATGTAATTTACAATTTACAGAACTGAAAAAAAAAAAGACTAAGATAGTGCCAACCATCATTAGCAATTCATGAAGGCAAGGGCTTAATGTCTTCACCATGCTGGAAAAAAAAAGTGTCTGCCCAGAATTTTATTTCCAACTGATAAAAACTGTTTTAAGAGGATGAGGTAAGGGAATCATAGTGTAATGTTTTAATGGCAATAGTAGGGTTTTCATTTCTAGAAGATCTTGGGAAGATATCTTGATCATATTCCAAATGGGAATCCTTTAGGGCTCATGAAAATTCTCGGGAGAAATTATTTTATTTTTTATTTTATTCAAGGAAAGTATCTTAACGGCCAGACATATAATAATGATGATAACAATAGCAACAAGAACAATAACAATAATGAAATGATAAATTATGATTTCCCGCTCACGTACTTGAAATATATTAATTCCTTTAAATTGAATTCCACCAAAATGCACATTCATAGGAATAGACATGATACAAAAGGAATTATTATTTGTTTTTTATCCATTTTCCATTTTTAAGAGATAAACTATGTTTTGACATAGATACATTACAGAAAATATAGTTCATTTATCTCATATTGGCTGACATATGCCCTAAGTAGTGAATTTTGTCAGTATATCTACAAATAAATGTTCTGACTTAAAAAAAATCTACAGCAATGGAAAATTACCACAATACCAAATAAATTAAGAATATGGTTGCTTAGGAGTTCTATTATATCACAGAGGAGTCTGAGAGATTAGGGGAGATTTCACAGATCATCTTTTCTAATTGGATCTGGAAATTGACTTTGGAGTTTGCAAAGATGACAAAACAGATCAAGGCTGCCTAGGTCAACATGTTCTTGGCATAGTAATCTATATGCAAAAGAAGAAGATAAATGTGAAAGGGTAGGAGTTATTTATGAATGGCCAGGTTAATATAATTTAATTAATCTTAGATTGAGCCTCATATTTAAAATTACCACCTCTACAATTTTGGAGACATTGACATTTTAGTTCTTGAACTAAGTGATTAAATGAAATGAATTTGACAAGACAAAGTGATGATTTTACTGATTGTTCATAGCCTTCAAGTTATCTGTACTCATTTCTTTTTGCAAATTCTGTAATAGTTGTATAATAATTTATGTCTATAAAAATAAATGCACCATACAATTATTTAGTTATTAGGAACACATACATACACACAGATAGACATAATATAAATGTATTGAATATATATATATATTGAATATATACTGAATACTGAAATGGTGCATATATATATATAGAGAGAGAGAGAGAGAGAGAGAGAGAGAGAGACTGCCTAGTTGGCAAAGATTCTCAAATTCTGGGAAAAATATAGATATATTTCTGGCCAAAATAAGGTTACACTATTAAAAATAAATATAGTAGTTTGGAAAAACTAGATCAGTTTTGAAACTCTCAAAGATGCAAAGCTTTTGCAAGGTTCATAATTGTGTGGGACAGTGACTACCTGAAATTGTATAAATTCTCAAATTAACTTATCTTGAGCTGTAAAAGACTCTTAGGGAGCCAAGTTTTCAAAATTTTTTTCATACAGTTAATACCAAGAAGACAAATTAGGTAACACTTACTAACTTCTCTATGCATAGAAACAGATTAACACAGATGTAGATAATAATTTTGAGCCTGAATCTGTGGGTTGAATACAATCCATTCTTAAATGTTGGTCTCTGTGATGTAAATTTCACCATAATGTACAAATAAGCAGCGAATTTAATTCACAGTCATACTCAGCCCCTAACAAATTCTCAGAGAGAATCCTTTATACATATATTGGAATAGAATATGGGGGTATCAATGGTAAATCATCACAGGATAGATGTTCATATTATGGGAAAATATTCAGGATTTTATGTTTTATAAAATAGTTGGGAGCATAGGGTATTTTACATTGCAAAATACTCAGTAAGAGGAAAATGATTTTTTCTGCTTGTGTATCTTGGCTGTTGTAAATAATTGGTTAAGTAAGTGACGGGGATTAAGGAAGGCATTGTCCTGATGAGCACTGGGTGATGTATGGAATTGTTGAATCACTATATTGTACACCTGAAACTAATATAGCACTATATGTAATAACTAGAATTAAAATAAAAACTTTAAAAAAATAGTATTAATTTTTTAAAAAGGAGAAAATGATTTTGAACTCCACGCACAAATAGCAGATTAACACCATTATGTCTTAATCAAAATAAGTCTACACATAAACAGTGGAAGAGAGAACCAGACTCCATTGTCCAAAAGCTCAGAGTGAAAAGAGAAAACTGATTATAACCTTCTGAGATTAAGCTAAGTGATTTTAAAAAGAATGTGATAACTATTTTTAGAATAATAATTCATGAATATAAATTCATATTGACATTTATATGAACAAATGACCACTTAGCAAGATCCTGGCTTTCAAATTCAAATGGAACTAATTTTAAGGGCAGATTTTACAGAAGATAACGTTATATACTGCCTAACATAAATAAACTCCTTACATGTTTTATTTTTGTTTCATTGACAAAAAGGAGTCATTGCTGCTTCAATTAGGTGCCCAAGAACATTTTAAATATTTTGAAATATAAAAGCTGTGACATTTAGATTACAACTTAGGTTATAAATGCTTTTTATGTAGTGTATTATTTCTCTTCATTGAAAAGTACAATTATCAAAGTTCTCTTGTTATGTGAGAGAAAAAACAAAACAAAACCAGATAAATTTTTTTTTGTCTCCAGTTGACTTGTGTTTAGAATTCTTTCCTACAGTTCCTAATACTACTCATGCTCTCCTTCTCTCTAGATAGACAGGTAGATGTTTATATATATAAACATATAAATATATAAATACACTTTATAAATATATATAAACACTTTATAAATCAGACCTCAATAAAAAGGTAGAATTAAGTAATGTGTCTTTTTTATTTTTTATTTTTATGTATTTTAAATTTTTTTGTTTATTTTTGAGAGAGAGACAGAGTGTGAGTGGGCAAGGGGTAGAGAAAGAGGAAAACACAGAATCTGAAGCAGGCTCCAGGCTCTGAGCTGTCAGCACAGAGCCTGATGGGTGACTGGAATCCATGAAGAGCAAGATCATGACCTGAGCTGAAGTTGAACACTTAACTGATTGAGCCACCCAGGGGCCCTATAATGTTTCTTTTTTAAATGTTTATATATGTTAACATATATGTGTTTAAAGTTTTCTAAATTTGAATAGAGTGTTTTGAAAGCAGAAGTTATAAATAGGAGGAAATAAGAAAAACCTTCTAAAAAGTTTAATAATTACAGCACGTGCTCTGGAGGGAAGTGAGCACAATTCAGTGATGGAGAATTAGGACAGGGCTTCCTATTAGCTAAGATATTTAGGGAAGCTGTCTTTGTGGGAATAAAATTAAAGCTGAATCCAGAAATGTGAGAAGCAATCAGTCATGTAGGAACAACAGGTAAAGACAGAAATTTAGATATAAAGAAAAAAAGCAGTATCCCCCAGACAGAAAATAGCCCCTCGAGACTAAGGTAATGAAGGAAGGTAAGCTGCTGGAGAGTAGTAAATGACAGACCGACATGAGAAGAGTTTTAGAAAGGCAATCTGAAGGTCAAAATCAAATTAAAGATGTGCCTTGTTTGGTATGCTCATTGCTTCCACTTATTTCAATTTGAATTTCTTGAGCATGATTGTTTTTGTATGTTTCAACATTGCTCATTTTATTTATTTGCCTTATAAACCTTGTCCTTGAGATAATAAAGAGCTGTGTAAATTATGATAAAAATAAAGGAGGGGAGGGAAGAAGGAAGGAAGAAAGGAAAATGAAAGAATTTTATTCAGGGGGCAATGGGAAACATCAAAAGAGCTTGGTTTATTTAGATGAAAGACAGCATACAATATATATTGAATAGATTACAGTGGCATCTATAAGGAGAAAAAATTGAGGAAGCCAGTGAGGGAAGCAGAAATGGTTACAACAGATTCCCAGTGCTCATTGGTGTCCACATTTTTCTTATTGAATATATACACGTACATGTATATTTTAATTTTAAATCCAGTTAGTTAATATACAGTGTTATTTTAGTTTTAGGTGTACAGTATGGTAATTCAACATTTCTATACAACACCCTGTGTTCATCACATGTGCTCTCTGTAAGCCGCATCACTGATTTCACCCATCCACCCACTCAATTCCCCTTTTTAATCACCAGTTTGTTCTTTATAATTAAGAGTCTATTTCTTGATTACCCTTTCTCCCTCTTATTTGTTCCCTTTGTTTTTGTTTCTCAAATTCCACATATGAATGAATTCATATGGTGCCTTTCTCTGACTACTTACTTCACTAAGCATTATACTCTCTAGCTCCATCCATGTCATTGCAAATGGCAAAATTTCATTCTTTTTTAGGCTGAATAATACAAATATATCACATCTTTATCCACTCATCGATCGATAGACTCTTGAGCTGCTTCCATATCTTGGCCGTTGTTAATAATGCTGCTATAAACGTAGGAGTGCATGTATCCCTTTCAATTAGTGTTCTTGTATTCTTTGAGTAAATAAACAGTAGTGCAATTGCTAGATCATAAGGTAGTTCTGTTTTTAAGTTTCTGAGGAACCTCTGTACTGTTTTCCATAGTGATTACACCAGTTTCCATTCCTACCAACAGTGCACAGGTGTTTCTTTTTCTCCACATCTTCGCCAACACCTGCTGTTTCTTGTGTTGTTGATTTTAACCATTCTGACAGGTGTGTGGTAACGTCTCATTGTGGTTTTGATCTGCATTTCCCTGATGATAAGTAATGATGAGCATCTATTCATGTGTCTGTTGTCCATCTGGATGTCTTCTTTGGAAAAATATCTATTCATGCATTTTGCCTATTTTTAATTAGAATATTTGTTTTTTGGTGTTGAGTTTTATATGTTCCTTATATATTTTGGATACTAACCCTTATCAAATGATATCAGAAGATATCATTTGAAATATCTTCTCCCATTTTATAGGTTGCCTTTTAGTTTTGTTGATTGAAGCTTTTTTATTTTGATGTAGTCCCAGTAGTTTATTTTTCCTTTTGTTTTCCTTGTTTTAGGATACATATCTAGAAAGAATTTGCTATGGCCAGTGTCAAAAAGTTACTGTCTGTGTTCTCTTCTAGGATTCTTATGGTTTCAGGTCTCACATTGAAGATGACACAAGTAAATGGAAAGATATTCCATGCTGATGGATTGGAGGAACAAACATTGTTAAAATGTCTATACTACCCAAAGCAATCTGCACATATAATGCAATTCCTATCAAAATACCAACAACATTTTTCACAGAACTAGAACAGTCCTAACATTTGTATGGAATCACAGAAGACCCTGAATAGCCAAAGCAGTCTTAAAAAAAAAGTAAACAAAACAAAAACAGCAACAACACACACACAAAAAAAACCAAAACAAACAGAGAAACAAATGAAGAGCAAATCTGGAGGTATCACAATTCTGGACTTCAAGTTATATTACAAAGCTGTATAGTAATCAAAAAAATGTGGTACTGGCACAAAAATAGACACCTAGATCGTTGGAACAGAATAGAAAATCCAGAAAGAAACCCACAATTATATGGTCAGTTAATCAAAGAATCTCCAATGCCAAAATGTCTCTTCAACAAATGATATTAGGGGAAACTGGAGCACAACATGCAAAAGAATGAAACTGGACCACTCTCTTACACTATATACAAAAATCGATTTTAAATGGACTAAAGACCTAAATGTGAGACCTGAAACCATCTTGAATATATTTTTGACAACTCCAATCATAAAACATATCACAGACAAGAGAACAACGAACAAGGTAGCTTCCCTACTCCAGAAAGCAAAATTTAACTCTTTAAATGAACTTTTCTCATTGCCAGAGCAGAGTGGTTCATTCAGTTTAATTATTGGTCCAGACCAGAAGCTGCTGAGAGTCTCTCCATATTTCTTTTCCCAGCAGTGGTTATTGCCATTACCGTTTCCTTCTTCCATCACTATCTATAGAATATAATAAGCATTGAGATGGATGACATACCTGTCTTTTTGTTCATGAGTCACTGGACCACAAGGAGCCACAGTCCAAAGAGTCCCACTATGAATGCCAACTGAGGAGAAATTGCTCACCATGTCTTAGCACTGGCCAGACTGGATTGGCACTGAACCAGAAGTCATAGATCCAGAAGTACAGGGTAGTACCATGTGGGTAAACTCTAGTATTTGAAAGGTAGAAAGAAGAAAGAAGCCAACAGACAGCTTGATTGGCCTCTCCCCTTCACCCACCCACAATGGACTCTTTGGGACTCATTGATTCCAAAAGTCCTCCTTGTATGACTAAATGATTATCTGCATTGTTGTGATGCTGTGACATATGCTCCTTTTGCTGTCATTCTCCCTTCTTCCCTTAAAGTTTGCTTTTCTGAGATGTTGCCTCCCACCCCGCAACAGGTATACACACTGAGAGCTAGCAAATGTTTACCCAGTCTGCCTTTTGTAGGGAAAGTGAGCTAAAGCAATCCTGGATAATGCAGGATTTAGCATCAATCATTTATCTCAGTAAAATGCAACAATTATTTTTGAGTATTTAAAGTTAAATTCCCTAAGTTTGTTTAAAAGTTTATTTTTCTTTTGTGGAAATATGTAACCATGCCTTTTAAATCAATTTTATGTCTATATGTGGACAAAAATATGATTTTATAGACATATATACTTCTACCAGCTATAATCTCTTGAATACAAGTCAACTTTATTCAAAATTATCTTTGTTTGATTTATGAAAGTCAATGATATAATAATAAAGAGACCTCACAAAGGCATAGGCTATCACTTTTTAGTTATCATTTATAATTCAGTTTAAGCAGTGAAATTTTAAGCTGCCCTTTGAGTCCTGTGAAATTGCATAATATAACTTGGCAAACCTGTTAGTTCATTGCCCAATTAACTGGATAACACATTTTGTGCCCAGAAATTTCCAGTCAAAACTCAATGTAACACATAGTTTGAGGTTTGATAATTGTACACTTAAATATGTGTGACTAACTCCCAATTTCTAAATTAGAGTGTATATATTTATATCATCAGTTGACTCTAGAATACGAATTTTTCTTCCTATAGTCTATTTCAGTAAGGAGCTAACAATTCAAACTTTTGATATGAAGTCAGAATTCTGGGACTGGTGAAATACCAAAATATGTCCAAGGTATTAATCACTTGCCCGTTTTTAAGGCATACATGTCAAAGATAAAGTTTATTTTTAAGACTCTTATTTATATGAACATTGATATTTTGTCCATTACATTTAGAGCCTCTAAATAGGCTTGTCCCATCAATATTCATGTGCTGTTTAAGGTTGTATAAATATGCAAGCAAAATTATGATTTTTGAAATTCTAATAATCATTTATTTCCTGCTCTTTTTCCCGGTTCCTCTCTTTTTTTATACTAGTATACTTGGTATTTGTCATTTAAAAAAAATTTTTAAACACTTATTATTGAGAAACAGAGAGACAGAGCATGAGCATGGGAGGGGCAGAGAGAGGAGGAGACAGAATCTGAAGTAGGCTCCAGGCTCTGAGCTGTTAGCACAGAGCCCGACACGGGGCTTGAGCTCATAAACTGCAAGATAATGACCTGAGCCAAAGTCAGATGCTTAGTCGACTGAGCCACCCAGGCACCCTAGTATTTGTCATTTTATTCTTGACTTTTAACTTAGTATACATTACCAGAGAATAACATAGGAGCGCCTGGGTGACTCAGTCAGTTGAGCCTCCTACTCTTGATTTCAGCTCAGGTCATGATCCCAGGGTCATGAGACTGACCACTGTGTCAGACTCTGCTCTGAGCGTGGAGCCTGCTTAAGATTCTCTCTCTCTCTCTCTCTCTCTCTCTCTCTCTGCCTCTGCCCTTCTCCCCAACTCACTCTCTCTCTCTAAGATAAAGAAAAGAACAACTTTGGTGTGCTTTATAACTTAGCTTTTAATGCTAAGATGACCTTAAACATTCCCCTCAGCTTGACTAACCTACAACACAGGCATTTTCCTGATTCTAGGCCCCTGACTTTTCTCTTTTTAGGAGCACGTACTTTAGAAAACCTGTAGTTGCACATTTTTTTTCTCTGCCCATTTAAGATGTAAATCTTTCCCAGCCTCATGCCAGTTTTACAACCCAGAAAAGTATTTTTCTTTTTTAAACAAATTTTTTCACAGTTACTTATTTTTGAGAGACAGAGACAGAGACAGAGCACAAGTCGGAGAGGGGCAGAGAAGACACATTATCTGAAGTAGGCTCCAGGCTCTGAGCTGTCAGCAAAGAGCCCGACGTGAGCCAAAGTCAGACACAACCGACTGAGCCACCCAGGCACCCCCAGAAAGGTCTTTCTTAAGGATGTGGGAGATACTCCTGAAATGTAATCATTGTAGTTGGTGGAGCTCCCATTTTCCAGTCTCTATGAGGGAGTAGGAGCCTAACTCCAATAAGTGACAATTTGCAAATATACATGGCCTAATCTAGAACTTTTCCATTAGATGATCCCAGCTTTTTTTTTAATGTTTATTTATTTTTGAGAGAGAGAGAGAGAAAGCACAAGCAGGGGAGGGGCAGAGAGAGAGAGAGAGAGGGAGACAGAGGATCTGAAGCAGGCTCTGTGCTGAAAGCAGCTAGCCCCATGTGGGGTTTGAACTCACAAACTATGAGATCATGACTTGAGCCAAAGCCAGATGCTCAACGGAATGAGCCACCCAGGTGCCCCTGATTCCAGAGTTTAATGATCCTCCTATACAATGGAATATTATTCAGACATCAAAGAAGTGAATACTGTCACTTGTGGCAACATGGAGAAAACTGGGGAACATGCTAAGTGAAATTACCCAAACACAGAAGGACAAATCCTGTATGAACTCACTCATGTGTGGAATCTAAAAAGTCTAATAGGAACAGAAAGTAGAGTAGTGCTTTTCAGGGCGTTAAGGGAAATAGGTAGTTACTGGCTAGAGGGTATAAACCTTCAGTTATAACTACTGGAGATCTCATGCACAGCATGGTGACTACAGTTGATAATACTGTATTGTACACTTAAAATTTGCTAAGAGAGTAGATCTTAATTGTTCTTGCCAAAAAAAAAAAAAACAATTATGTAAAGTGATGGGTATGTTAATTAGCTTGATTGTGGTAATCATTTCACAATGCATACATATAAAGATCATCACACTGTATGCATTAAATATCTACCAAACTTATTTGTCAACTACACCTCAATAACGCTGAAAAAATCCAACTTTCGTTTCAGTAGAGTTGAGTTCAATTTCTCTCCTCATTTGTAATAGTTTTAATAGTATTGAATAGAGTCTCCCTTGCCTATTTAATTCGCTTGCCTATGAACTTCCAGTGTAATTTTTCTTTAGCAGTACTTTTATTCAGCTCATGTCTGATATTCATTCTTGACAGGCATATACTATGAAGCCACAGTTCTGATTTCAACGTCACTCTATTCAACCAGGTGGCATGGCCCACCAGTACAAAAAAGTGATTAGACAAGTATGCTGTTGACATGCTGGATTAACTACATGAGTCTCAGAAAAGAAATCTGTTAACAAAGAAAAAAAAAAACCTTGTCAAATGACTCTTTAAACACACACACATACATACATGTACATATATATTTGTTGAAAAATAAATGTTAGCTTATAATTAATATTTGAAAGGATACTCTAAAGTTTCTGTTGATTTGTTATTTTACACAATGTCTTAATACAGTTGTCTTCCAAAACCTTGATTATGTTAACTTTAAATCTCAGATTCTTAAGATTTTTGTAAACTATTAAAATAATCCCAAAAATCTCAATCTCAAATTTACCTCATATTTTCAACAGTAATTAATTCTCACCTTCATAAATAAAGACTTAAAATTCCTTATATATTTTTCATCTGGCTGTTGGAAGTCAAATTTTAAATACAGATAAATAATATTAATATAAAATGATCTCACCAGTACCTACAATCTAAAGCTAATTTGATCATATAAGTCACTTAATATTTTCTAATTCTAATATATGAACAAACACATTATTTACTTTTGATATAGAGTTAATTTTAATGTGATAAAGGAGGCACATAACTATAGACAGAAACATGACTCACGCTCTCAGTGCTCCCATTTGTCAATAAAAATCAAACACCAAATATCCGCCAAGAGAATGGGCATAAAATCACTGTGAAACATCTGGTGCCAGAAATCAAAGTGTTAATGGGCATGGGGTTTATTCCTTCTCCTGACTCACTCTGCACACAGGGAAAAATCATGAATAAAAAATTATGTGAATTCAAAAATAGTATCAATCACACAAAACTCTCAGCACTATATATTTTAAGCTTCATGTGTAACCAAGCTAAGAAGAATGTAATAATACCACAAAAAAGAATTTGGTAATTTCTATATGAATGTAGGGAATAAAATTTATATTAAAGTCTTTTTTCCTCTTATCCATATTTTAGGCTAAAGAAGACATTGAGTTTAAATCATTTGTTAAATATAAATATTAAATCTCCACTTGGAGCACTTCTAGGAAATTATACTGTGATAGCAAGAAATAGAAGAAAAACAGGAAAAAAAAAGGCTATAATCTCAAATCATCTTATTACAAAAAGGTCTTTTTTGTGTGTATAGAAAAAGAAAATCTCTCTTTTAACTGATTAAAGATTTGACCAATAGTCAACCCAAGTTTTCTTTCCTGGAGCCACAACGGTTCTTGAATTTCAGAGCGATATCAGATTGCATACTTCATGAGTTCAGAGAACATTATATTATTTTTTACCTATAGTTTCTAGTTTAGTGTTTTTTGCTGTTTTGTTTTGTGTAAGTAAATTAGCTCTTACTTAGCTACGTAGATGTATTTAATTTGAATCAGTGAAAGCAAGTAGACAGCATTGCACATGTTTATGGGTATGAAGGGAAATGATGATATCATAGCAAGTAGGTGCCCGTTTCTCCTCCGATATTCGCAAGGACTTGGAAGGAGTCAGTTACATAAAACGTAATTTGGTATTTTTAATCACAACTGAAAAATAATGCAAACTGAAATGTTATGTGTAATTAAATATTAATTTTAATATTTACTACTTCACACATGTATAAAAATTCTAAAAATACAAAGGCTATTTAGAGAGCAATTACTTGGGACACTGCTAACCTACTAAAATGGAACTGTTCCCCAGTTAGCACCTCTGGTTCAAGCCTTTTTATATCCTCCTTTTTATTCTTTCACATTTGAAAAATGGAAGATGCAGCAACTTGTACACTGTTACATGCCAAATATTATGTGTACACGTACAGAATTTCCTCAGGTGCCCAGTGGACCTAACACTTTCAGAGTAAGATCATATCCTCTTGATTTTGTTTCTTAAGTATTTATTTATTTTGAGAGAGCGAGCACAGGGGAGGGTCGAGAGAGAGAGAGAGAGAGAGAGAGAGAATCACAAGCAGGCTCCATACTGTCAGCACAGAGCCCACCACAGGGCTCAAACTCACAAATTGTGAAATCATGCCCTGAGCCGAAATCAAGAGTCAGATGCTTAACTGACTGAATTACCCACGCGCCCCTCCTTTTGACTTTATATTTGATAAGTCTCAGAAATGTTTTCAAGCAATCTTCTTTCCATTAAGTTGGTGTAAATCCTCAGTTATTTCTCCACTCATTTTTAAAGGAATGAAAAACAGGATGTTAAGAGATGTTTCTATCACATTGTTTATTAAAGAACAACCAATCAATTCCCTACAACTTCAAAATTAAAGAGTATAACATAAGTAGACAGCCATGCTGCAATAAAAAATGCAACGGATTTGAGGTTCCGGATGGAGATTCTGGCTTTGCCATTTATGGTCTCTATAAACTTGGATAACCATTTAGTCTCTCAGTGCCTCTCCATCTACTGATCCTTTCATTTAACTGAGACAACAATTACATTGCCTTTTTTTCTTTTGTAAATTAAACATAATCACATGAAGCACTTCAGTTGCTTTGAACTAATTTAAAATAAATATACTAAAGAAATCGTATAAGTTTTAGTGAAATGAAATAAGCTGTTGAATGGCATTAACATGATATAGGGAATCAAAGTAAAACTTTGTTGATAAAATAAAGAATTTATTACAAGTGCCTAATATAAGATCACACCATAAATATGAATATTCAGTGAAAAGGTAGACAAAAAATAGCTTTCTTTCATGTAGCAGGTATTTATTTGTAGAAACATTTCATGCCTTATGATCGATGCAGATATAACGCAAAACCAAAATCTTTGCCTTCCACAATGTTCATGGATAAAATTGGAGAGAGGCAATTAAAACAGTAATGATAATCATTATTTATAAAATCATTGATGGAATTATAGGAAAAATGCTAAAAAACAAATTCAGTAAATCATTAATATATATTAATAGAATCCATTATTATAGAAGATTCTTTCACAGTCACATAGATTTCTATTTAAAAATGCTTATAGTGAAAATATTTTACCTTCCCTACAGGAAATCCATACTTTGTTGAGGTTTCCTAGTTTTTACCTAAGGTCTTTTTCCTCTTCATACTAACTAAAATCCATACTTTGTTCAGGTTTCTTTAGTTTTTACTAAAGTCTTTTTTCTGCTCCAGGATTTCACCCAGGATATATTATATTTACTTGTCATGTCTCCTTAGGCTGTTCTTGGCTTTTACAGTCTCATGCCTACCCCCACCCTTTAAAAATTTTTAAAAGATTGCATATTTTAGAGCAGTTTTAGATTTACAGCAAAAAGGGGCAGAGAGTACAGAATTCCCATTAACTCCCTAAGCTCACAAACACAACAGCACTCCCCCACCTACTTACTGCTAGCATCCCTGATGATACGTATCCACCGTTAATGTATTATGCAAATATTTTCACTGCCATAAAAATCCTCTAAGCTTCGCCTATTCAGCCTGCCTCCCCTCACTCCCAATCCCTAGCAACCACTGATCAGTTTACTATCTTCATAGTTTTGTCTTTCCCAGAATGTCACATAATTGGCATCAAACAGGATCTAGCCTTCTCGGATTGCCTTCTTTCACTTAGCAATATGCACTTAAGATACCTCCATTTCATTTCATGGATTGATAGCTCATTTCTTATTAGGGCTGAATAATATTCCCGTACGTGGGTACACTGCAGTTTATTTACCCGTCCACTTACTGAAGGACATCTTGGTTGCTTTCAAGGCTTGGCAATTATGAATAAAACTGCTATAAACATCTGTGTGCTTGTTTTGCTGTGGATATATATTTTTTAACTCCTTTGGGTAAATACCGATGAGCACAATTACTGGATTATATGGAAGAAGTATATTTAGTTTTGTATGAAACTGCCAAACCGTCTTCCAAAGTGGCTGCACCATTCTGCATTCCTACTCCCAAGAAATGAGAGTTCTTGCTACTCCACAGCTACTACAGCATTTGGTGCTGTCAGTGTTCTGGATTTGGGCCATCATGATAGATGGTTAGTGGTATCTCTGTTTTAATTTGCAATTCCCTTATGACAAATGATGTTCACTATCTTTTCACATACTTATTTGCTATCTGTATATATTCCCTGATGAGGTGTTTGTTCAGGTTCTTTTCCCCATTTTTTAGAAAATTAAGCTGTTCATTTGCTTATTGCTGAGTTTTTAGAGTTCTCTGGGTAGTTTGGATAATAGTCTTTTGCTAGGTATGTCTTTGGTGAATATTTTCTCCCAGTTGATGGTTTGTCTGATTTTCTTGGTCCTGCTCTTTTAGGACATTACTATATTATTTGTCCTAATGTTTTTATCAGAATTTTTGCACATATATTTATCAGCAACATTGAATTCATTCTTTGTGTTATTCTTTTATACATTGTTACCTACATTCTACTAAAATGAGGTGAGATTTTTGCCTCAGTTTTCTACTTCCTAAAAATATTTATCTATGATTGGGATCGTTGCCCCATAAATGTTTGATAGAATCCATATATAGATCAGCCAAGTGGGATGTATTCTTCGCAGAATTAGAACTGGAAATTCAATTTATTTCATTATTTTATTATTTTCATATTTTCTACTTACTCATGAGAGTAGTTGGGAATTTGTATGGTTTTAGTAATTTGTGCACTTCACATTTATTTGTAAATTAATTGCATAGTTTTTAAATAAGTTTTAATCCTTGTCTTTCCCTCTCACCTTTGATTAGGTCTCTGTCTACTTAACAGTGCTTGTTTTCTCTCAGTTGTTATTTTACCAGTTCTGCTAAATATTTGCTTATTATTTTAGTCTTTTCAATACACCAATTATTGGCATTTATCCTTTTCATTGTTTCCTTTTTTATATTTTTATAATTGCTATTCTTATTTTCATTAATTTCTTCTTTATGCTTTAAGATTTAATTGGCTCATTTTTCTAACTTCTTAAGTTGAGGTAACGTAACTTCCTGATTTCTTCCTTATTTTTCTATAACAGTTAAGACTACAAAATTTCCTCTAAATGTTTTAGCTGTATCCTACAGACTGTTACTTGTAATAATATTGTTACCAACAGTTCTAATTATTTTCTAGTTCCCATTTTCATTTGTTCTTTGACCTATCAGTCATTTTGAAATATTTTTTGTTTTACACACTGTGAAATTCTTTTCACTGTTTTCATTTTATAAATTAATTGTGCTATTTAATTAAGAGAATATTATCGCTATAATGCCAAGCATTATTTTGTATTTGTGCTTGAGCATTCCTTGTTTCTTTAAAATATTTATTATTAAATATAGTTGACATGCAATATTATATTAGTTTCAAGTGCACAACATAATGATTGAATAATTGCATACCTTTTGCAGCACTCACCACAATAAGTGTAGTTACTATCTGTCAACATACAATGTTATTACAGTATTAGTGACTGTATTCCCTATGAGATACACTTCATCCCTGTGACTTATTTATTTTGTAACAGGAAGTTCACACCTCTTCATCTCCTTACCTATTATGCCCATTCCCCCAACCCCATCCCCTCTAGCAACCACCAGTTTCTTCTCTGTATTTATGAGTCTTTCTTTCTTTCTTTCTTTCTTTCTTTCTTTCTTTCTTTCTTTCTTTCTTTCCTTTCCCCTTTCCTTTCCTTTCCTTTCCTTTCCTTTTCTCTTTTAGATTCCACATACAAATGAAATCACCTGGTATTTGTCTTTTTCTGTTTGACTTATTTCACCTGGCATGATATTTTCCCGGTCCATCCATGTTGTCACAAATAGCAAGAGCTCTTTTTTTTATTACTCACTAATATTCTATTGTGTATGTATACCACCATTTCTTTATCCATTTACCTAGTAGTGGACACTTAGATTGCTTCCATATACTGGCTATTGTAAATAATGTTGCAATAAGTATAAGGATGCATATATCTTTTCAAATTAGTGTTTTTGTTTTCTTTGGGTACATACTGAAGACATAGTGCAGTTACTGGTGGAATTACTAGATCATGTGGTATTTCTAGTTTTCATAGTTTTGAGGAAAGTCCATACTATTTTTCATAGTAGTGGCACCAATTTACATTCCCACCAACAGTGTATGATGGCTCCCCTGTCTCCATAGCCTTGCCAATACTTATTTCTTGTCTTTTGGATAATATCCAGTGTCTGAAAAAAATTTATAAATCTGTTTATAACTTCAATTTTTTCAGACACTGGTATGAAATGGAAGATATATCTGTTCATTGAAAGATAAAAGTAATTACCTGAAGTTATAGCTTCAAGCAATAATATTTATTTCAGTCTATGGGCAATATTTTCTCACAAGTATATTACCCTCTCATAGTAGCCCAACTACCTACCTACATACATACCCCCCACACACACACACACTTGCAGACTCTTATTTTTCTCCTTTTATTCTGTTCCCTGAAATGATCTCTCTAAAGGAGGAAATCAAGAAGTGACAATTAGAAATATTAATTTAAAGTTATGAATACTAATTTAGACACTGATTTTATTAACTATTAACCATCTTTTCTCTATCTTTCCTTCATTTAGTAGTATCGTTCAAACTTCAGTTGTCTTTCTCAATTGAGAATGGTCTGATATGGGCATAATGGGTGTTTCCAAATAATAAAATAATGTTCTCACTAAGCTATATTATCTGGCTCAGTGCTACTTTGTCCTATAGGAAGTGCTACTTTGTCCTCTTTTATCTAATTTGCACAAAGATGCCAATTTGTGCTAGCAGCAGCCCTGTTTGGTGATGAATCAGTTTGTACAAAATATTTATGTAAAAAAAATATCAATGTGAGTTTAGAGTGCTATTTTACAGCCCTCATACATCTTTGTCATTTCGTAGTTAATTTTATCTGTGACATTCAAATGTGACTAGGAACTATACATTGTTCTAGGCACAGTGGTTACAGTAATGAATAAATAGTTAAAAAAATTTCAGCCTTTCTGGTATTTATATAGCATTTGAAGGAAAATTAAAACACATTTTTGTAGTGTGCAAAGGTGCCAAACATCTAAGTGTTTTGCATATATTAAATAATTTAATCTCATTATAATCCTAAGAGGCTGGCACGTTATTGTCCCCATTTTTCAGACAAGAAGCTAAGGCATAGAGAGATAAGGTAACTTGGCGAGAGACTTACAGATAGTAAGTGCCAGTGCCAGGACTTGAATCTCAACATTCTGGGCTTAAAAGTTTATATTCTAAACCTGTGTTCCACACTGCCTTTGTGTATTATGTTATCTCTGAGATGTCTGTTACTTCCAAACATGATATACATATTAGAAATGAAGTATTCAAAAATCACATGGTCATATATTAAAGCAGAAAAAGAATTTTACAAAATCCAACAGAAATTCATGTTAAAATTTTTCAGTAAATCAGGAATAAAAGGGAAATTCTTCAACTGATAAAGAGTATCTACACAGCATCTACAGATACCATCATACTTAATAGTGACAGAAGTTTAAAGTATTCCCAATAAGATCAAGAACAAGAAAAGTATGTCCCTTCTTACCACTGCTTTTCTTTTTTTTTCTTTTTTTTTAATGTTTATTTATTTTTGAGACAGAGAGAGACAGCATGAACAGGGGAGGGTCAGAGAGAGAGGGAGACACAGAATCTGAAACAGGCTCCAGGCTCTGAGCCATCAGCACACAGCCTGACGCGGGGCTTGAACTCACGAACTGTGAGATCATGACCTGAGCCGAAGTCGGACGCTTAACCGACTGAGCCACCCAGGAGCCCCGTTACCACTGCTTTTCAACATTTCAGCATCATACTGGAAGTCCTAGTTAATTAAAAAAAAAACACAAGAGTAAATAAAAGTTATGTAAGTCAGATTGGGAGAAAATATTTGCAAGAGTTATATCTGATGAACGATTCATCCAAAATACACAAAAGAAAGAAAAATAAAACCTTAAAATCATCAATAAGGAAACAAAACACCTGATTAAAAAATGAGCCAAAGACTTTAACAGATACTTCACCAAAGAAGATATACAGATGACACATACGCATATAAAAACATTTGTCATTAGAGAAATGCAAATGAAGACAATGAGATATTTGTACCTACTCACGAGAATGGCCAAAATTAAGAACACTGACAACACCAAATGCTGGTGAAGCTATGGAGCAAGAAGAACTCTCATTCACTGCTGCTGGAAATACAAAATGGTACAGCCACTTTGGACGACAGTTTGACAGTTTCTTAACCAAACTAAACATACCCTTAGCATATGATCCAGTAATTGTACTTGTTAGTATTTACCCGAAAGAGTTGGAAACATATCCATACACAAACCTGAACATGGATGTTTATGAGAGCTTTATTCATTGCCGAAACATGGCAGCAACCAAGATGTCCCTCAGTAGGTGAAGGGATAAGTAAACTGTGGTACATCTAGACAGTGGTTATTATTTGGTGTTAGAAAAGAAAGGAACTATCAAGCCATGAGAAGACATGGAGGAAACCTAAATGTGTATTACTAAGTGAAAGAAGCCAATTGAAAAGGCTACAAACCATATGATTACAACAATATGACATTCAGAAAGAAAAAAAAACCCATAAACAAATAAAAAACAGGTCTTTTCAATGATTGCCAGGAGTTGGGGTGGGGGAGAGATAGCTAGATAGAGCTCCAAGTACTTTCATGTCAGTGAAAAAACTCTGTATAGTATAGTAATTACAGATACATGTCATTATACATATGCCAAAACCCATAGAATGTGCAACCCAATGGTGAACTCTAATGTGAACTATGGAATTGGATGATAATGATGTGTCAGTGTAGGTTCCTTAGTTGTAACAAATGTACCTCTGGTGGGGGGTGTTGATAATGGAAGACTCTGCATGTGTGGCAGCAGGAGTGGGAAATTTCTGTGCCTTCTGCTCAATTATGGTGTGAGCCTAAAACTGCTCTAAAATATAAAGTCTGTTAAATTTTGTTGAAAAGGGGGAAGCATTCTTATTTGTTGTATCATGAGGAAAATAATTGGGTACTTTCTTGTTATTTTGTTGCTGCTATTATTATTGCTGATGTTGTTGTTATTCTGCAAATTCTCCTTTTATTTTGTATCTGAAAATAAATAAATAAATAAATAAATTAATAAAACCCAGAAACAGGGATTTCTCATTGAATAGCTACATTGAAATTTTAGAATGTTAATGAGTAAAGAATTGTATTTATTTAATTGTAAAAAATACAATTTTATTCTTGTATTTCTAAGAATTTGGAATAAAGTGATAAAAAGAGACTGTTACCAATTACAGACAAAAATAATTACAACAAGGTAATTAGCAGGGAATAAGAACATAAGTTACTTTTTATTTAGAATACAAGATGATTCTGCAAAAGTTCTCTTTTTCATTTTGTGCTAAAAGTGTCAAACTTATTTTGAAAGGCCTAATTTTATTAAAATGTTTTTGCTAACTTGTCTTATTATGGGCATTATTGTAAAAACTGAGAGTGAAAACAGTGTACTAATTAGTGTCCATTATGCATTCTGTTGCTCGTTTGCCATACAGAAATTATTTTTTAAACTTAGATTTTCATTTCGCTTATATTCATTGCAATATGCAATCATCTTGAAAAATAGTTGTCATCAGGATACATTGTTGAGTATAGAGTTTGTGTTAATGTGCCTACTGGTTTAAGAATGAAACAATAGTTTCTACTTCAGGGACACTGAGCCTAAAAACCAGAAAGGTGTTTCTTATTTTGTTTGTTTGCTTCTTTTTAACTGTGAAAAAAATACAGATAATGTTAAATGGAACATAGCATTCTGTGATAAATAGGACATTAGGAAATATTCATTCTCAATGTGAAATGCTGAGAGAACTTTGTAGAGGTGGGAGTTGAAAATAGATTGAATGATTGGAGAAGAGAAATAATCTAACATTTATGGTCCACTGACTATAGGCTAGCCACATGGTCCTCCTAATCATATTGGATACTCATACCAATACTTTCAGATTAATTGCTATTATTTTTGTAAAGGCATTTAAACTGAGACTCAGTGGAATGGATTGACTTGCCAAGGGAACCCAGTTCATAAAGGAGAGCCAGAGTTCAAGTGTAGGCTGGTTGTAGCCAACACTCATATTTTTCTCCATACTTATATATAGTAGTTTATAGTTACTTGGGAAATGAGGAAGACAAAAAGGTCCAAGTAGAAGTGGGATAATTAGCAAGCCAATCTATTCATTAATTGCCCAGGAAATCACTAAAAAAAGGCATAGAATCCCAGTATTTGATGGAATTGCCTGGCTCTTGGGCAACACCTCATGGCTTCATAGTCTCACCTCTAATGTTAGCAGCTGAACCAGAGAGGAATTCAGAAAAGCATTGGCTATTTTTATGAAGGTATAACCAGAGAGCTTGGAATCCTGTCCAAGATTGAGAAGTTGAGGTGAGAAAGGCCAGAAACCTGAGGGAACTCTAGGCAGGAGCACTGTGGGATTGTTTAATTTTTTTTTAATATTTATTTATTTTGGGAGAGAGAGGACAGAGCGTGAGTGGGATTGTTTACTTTTTTTTTAATATTTATTTATTTTGAGAGAGAGAGAACAGAGCGTGAGTGGGGGAGGAGCAAAGACAGAGAGAGACACAGAATCTGAAGCAGGCTCCAGGCTCTGAGCTATCAGCACTATTAGCATTAGTCAGGGCTAAATGCTGATTAGGACTGATGGATAAATTCTTCACCCTTTCTTTATTCAGACATACTTTTCATCTGAATTCTCAGAAGGTTTTGAAGGATTAAGGAAACATAAAGTCCAAGAACAGATGAGTACCTCTATAATATACCGGACCCCCTTAGCACCATGTCCTAATATAATCTTAAATAAATTACCCAGACATAGCCTTTTTCTCAGGCCCTCCTTTTTATGATGAAATAGAATACAATAGAATAAAAACTCAATCTAATCTTAGACAGCTATTCCACCCAGCTTAGCGCTGATATCCCATCTATACTATATGCTCTGTGATTGTCTAGAGAATGTGTCAAGGTTCATAGTGGATGAATTATTTTTCTCACAGAATGCTTTTCATTTCATAATCACCATATTAACTTGTTGTCTGTCTCCCTTTAGATTTCATCAACTAGTTGTACTTAACCTTTTTGCGGGCATGCACTACAATTCTAATATTTCTATTATGTAATAGAGATATCTTCATATTCTTCCTTTATCACATTTAATCATCCATCATTTCAGCCAATATAAATTGCAAACATTCTATTTGGCAAATAATATAAAAGATGTTAATGTTATTCTGTATGACAGATACAGAATTTCTCTTCAGTGAACTAACAATATGGGGGAAGAGTAATATAAACCGAGACATGATATGAAATAATTTTAACGGAGAGTGGAAGTGCTGTGATAATATTCTGAAAGATGTGAATAACTTCATAAAGTCGGGAAAAGCATGGTAAAAAGGAAGCAAGGGAGGATGGAAAGAAGGAAGGAAGGAAAAGAAAGAAATAAGGATGGGAAGGATAAAATGAACTGTGGCAATGAAAGTTCAAAAGCATTAGAGAGAAAAAGAAAACAGGACGAGAAAGGAGAAAAGGAGGAAGATGAAGAATGAAAAAATGCATGGACCATTTGCTTTTGTGTAATATCATCAGTAAGCATTTTGGGTGTCATTTAAATCTTAAATGTGATAATCCCATTAGTGAAGGTTGCAGTTAAAATGCCATTGATTTTGGAGAAGGACAGGGGGAATTCTATAAAACAAATATTCAGGGACAGAACCAAGAAGAATTTTCTATTTTCAAAAACTCTTGAGATAAAACCCATGTTAGACATAGAATATAAAATAAGGACTCTCTCTGTTTATTCTTAATGGATTTTGCTAAAGTTTTAATTTTTTTTATAATTGCTACTTTTTAATAGCATATACATGCCTATGCCAAGAATATCTCTGAAAAGCTAACCATGTAACTAAGGAGATATTGAAGAAATAGTTGCCGCTGTATAGGACAACTGGGAAACAACAGACAATGACAGGGAGAAAATAAAATTTCACAATGTAATTAAAAATTTTTTTTTTACATTTTATTTATTTTCGATAAAGACAGAGCACAAGTGGGGTAGGGGCAGAGAGAGAGGGAGACACAGAATCTGAAGCAGGCTCCAGGATCTGAGCTGTCAGCACAGAACCTGATACAGGGCTCAAACTCACAAACTGCGAGATCATGACCTGAGCCGAAGTCGGACCCTTAACTGACTGAGCCACAATTTCACAATATAATTTTTAAAAACTCCTTGGCATTTACCCTTGAAAGTAGTAAATAGGTAAGTTTGTGGAACAGTATTTATTTTTCATTGTTTTAGATAGAGATAGGTAATGTTTTTTGTTTTTTGGTTTTTTTTAAGACTCGCATTTTTTGGATGAGTTTGTTTACTTTTCTTAGCCGCTGGGTCTTTGAAACTATTTTCCCGTTGCTATGTCAAGTGACTTGATATGTTAGTGACAACAAATAACTTGATCTACTCTCCATGTCAGAACAGCAAGGAACATCTTAGCATTCAGAGGTTAAGTTAAAGCAGAATGTGTGTTTGAGTGCCGTTGTTACTTCGCATGCTCTTTCTGCAGGCAGTTCTTCAAATAATTAAGAAAAATATAAAATTTTATAAACAACTTTAAAGAGAGATTCTACAGCCATCTGGGTTTCACAATCTTGATTGGAATTACTCCTAATTATTGCTAACATTATAAATTTTGAAACCCTTGGGTACTATTTTGCTCCTTCTCTATAGAAGCTAATTAATCTTCTCTTTACGAAAATAATCCATCAATTTGAGATATTATTTCTTTTTAAAAGTCTCTTTGGTTTTGTCAGGGTCCCTGGGAGATCACCCTGCCTAATAACTTTTCACTCACTCAATTAAAACTTGACACTGACTATCCTGTAATCCAGACTCCACATTTTGTGTAACCTTTTGACCTGCAGCAAAGCAGAGGAACTGAGAGCTCTCCGTTAAGTCCCTCAGTCTCACTGAGGAGTGAGGCAGGTCTTTCCCAGAGCTGTTTTCCATGATAAGACACCTTCTCAAAAAGAATGGGACTAATGTATTGGTCTCAGAATAAACTTTTTTTTTTTTTTTTTCGGTCACCAGTATCTCAATCACTCTTCGCAAACAGGATCCGTAGACTGAATCTGTACAATATGCAAATCTACAAATCTGTTGCTCAGATAATAATTCTTAATATGGGTTTAAATCACAGTCTACATTTGACGGAACCAAAACAGTACAGACAATGAAGTTTAAAGTTCATCATTTTCTAACTTGTATTTTTCATCATTACAAAGTTATATTATTTGAAGATAGAGGATCCACAGTTCTTTATCTCCTTAAAATTTCATGAAAAAAGCAAGCTCTTTAATTAAAATTAAAGAGTTTAGAATTAAATATTTTAGCACTTGTCTAAAATCTTTAGATTTTTGAGTAGTCTTTAGTCTTGTCAGCAAGACTTAGGGTCAGGTTTGTTCATGCACAGAAGGCAACATTCAATCAAGCAATTTAAGTTCTGTCAGTGATCTTTGATTAAAATATAACCTAAAAATCCTGATTATCATAAAATTATGCTCTGACAAGAGCTAATTAACAAGTAACATATTTTTTAAATGACTGTGAAAAGAAAATTCCAGTAGTCTAACTAATGTTCTCCTAATTGCCCTCTTCATATTTTGGAATAAGTAATTATAGGATTATCAAATCTAAAGAAATTTAACATGCATCTTTTTGTAGTAGGAACAGCACACAGTAAAGTCTGCCCCAAAACATTTACTAATATAACCTTCTATAAACATGTTGACAGACTTTTTTAGCTAGTGTGTTTTTGTGCGTTTGATATTTAGGCAGCAATTTAAAACAACTTATCATATTTAAAAATAAAATTTCAAGACACATACATACGTACATTGATGCTAAGCAAAATAAATAATCTTGATTATTTTTCTTAGTTCTATAGGTTCTTTTCCTGAACAAAAAGCTGCTAGTATTTATGTAGATTAGCTATATTTCAGTTCAGTAAATTCATATAACACAAATTTTTATACTGTCACTCAAAAATGTAAAGAAACTGAGTTGAAGGGTGATAGGTATAAATGCCTGTAGATAGTTCAGTATATTTCTGCATTAGAAATATGGTAGTGTGGATATTTCATTCCTGTAGCTAAAATATATTTTTTTCATTTTTCATGTGACATCATAGTCACTCAAATTCTATTAAAAGAAACAATTAATTTTGTGTTTGTGTATAGACACACATATACTTCCTTTATTTCAATAATAAAAAGGATTAAAATGTTAAACAAAAACATGTAGCTACTTTGAATTAGTTACCTTATTCAAGTTGCAGAGAGTGCTAGAAATGTACTCTCTTATGGGTTTTCAAATTCTGCATATTATACAGCTATAACACAAAAGGTGTTATATGGGCTTTTTCAGTATAAGAAATTATTTGTTTAAGAGTACACTTATCTTGAGGTGATGTGGGTCGCTCAGTGGGTTGAGTATCCCACTTGATTTCAGCTCAGGGCATGATCTTTCGGTTCTTAGGATGGAGCCCTGTGTAGGGCTCCACGCTGAGTAGGGAGCCTGCTGGAGATTTTCTCCCTCTCTCCCCCTGCCCCACCCCAGCTTGGCTCTCTCTCTCTCTCTCTCTCTCTCTAAAAAAAAAAAAGAAAAGAAAAAGAAGAGTACACTTATCTTGATGAGCACTGAGTAATGTATGAAACTGTTGAATTGTTGCATTATACACCTGAAACCAACACTGTATGATAACTACACTGGAATTAAAATAAATATTTGTAAATTGGAAAATTTCTAATATGTCATTTTCAACAATCATTTAACATGTAAAATAAATCCATAATGATCTAAAAAAATCACTTTGTAGTTTCCTTTATAAAGCTTGACACTTGATTTTTTGTGCATATATGCAAGCATCTGGGCTGTAAATATCAATATCAAATTTTATTACAGTCAATAAAGGGGAAAAAGTAAAGCACATGTGTCCATTAATGATTTTAACATGTATGCCTGTGTATGACAAGCAATTTCTATATAAGAATTAGAATCTGATGGACCAAGTGCATTGAAATAGCAGAAGAGCTTATTGAAATATTATTAAATTATAATGTATTTATATTTGATATTTTCTAATGCCATTGCATTAATTAGCAATAATACATTATTTTTTGGAATTAAGTTATAGTGTTTTATAGAGTAAACTTTAAGCTGCATTGAGGCAATATGGACATTTTAATCATTATAATTTTGCAATAGTACATTATATTTCTAATCAGAAGTGCTCCTGTTTAGCGAGGCTAGCTAAGTTCAGAAAGGTCTTTTCTTCTCTGTGCATCCCACAACAGATTGCCACAATCAGTGCAAGCAGTAGTATGCTCCAATGAGGGTGATCTGATTAGAATGACTCGGCTCATTTGTAATTGCTAGAAACAGGGCTATTCATAGAGGGAGTAAGTGGAAATCACAGAAGCTCAACATCATGCTATTATTTGTATACACTGGAATCAAATAAACAGGTAACATAATCACTTGTTTTATGTATCTGCTGGGGCTTGGTGATGTGCTTTGCTCTTTGTAAAAATTCTGGCTTATTAGAAGTGTAAACACCAGAGTTCTATGTTTCTGCCAAAAATCATGGCTTAGCATCTGCCACAATAATTTACGATGTTGGAACAGGTAGTCTTTATCTTGAAATTTTTGGAGCCACTTTACTTTTAGGTATTTTGGGAACTCTGAGTTTCAAAAGAAATATATTACCTTCAGCATCATTTAGTTTATCATTGCATATTGTGGAAAACTACACTGTTCATTGATATAAACTGTTACCTACATCTCGTCATCTCTACAATTTATAAAGCCTAATTCTAACAATAAACTTATATATATTTTTATTAGAAAACAACCTATGCGATATATAAACAGTCACTTTAGTGGAAGATAATCAAATTATTTAGTCAAGTATAGATAAAAGCAACATTTACATGAATGTTCCTTATAATGTTATGTTTGCATATGCAGTTATAATATATCATTTTTATATGCAAAAATTGCATATTTTATTCATGGTGTACACAGAGGCATTACTTTTATTTATAAATATCAGGATTTAATTTTTTGGTTTAATACTTTATATTTCTATAAATTGGGTTTTTAGTAGTAAATTACAAGTCCATATTGTGAGCTGATGAAGGGTGGGTGTATATAATAACTACTTTTGTATAACAAATACTGTGAAACTTAGCAACTTAAAATAACAATTTTATTTTTCTCAAGATGTTGTAGGTCAGGAGTTTGGAAAGAGTTTAGATGTTAGATTTTTCTTGGGATCTACCATGAAATTATAACCAAATCTTAGTGGAAGCTGGTTCATCTGTAGGCTCAGCTAGGGAAATCATTTACATGGCCAGCAGTTGATGCTGGCTGTCAGCCTTCAGCTCATCTGGGGACCTTCATGACTGCCTACACAAGGTACCACCATAAGTCTTGGGCCTCCTTATATCATGGTGGCTTTTTGATAATGAAGCTTCCTGGAGGGAAGCTTAGGGCTCTAGCAAATTTTCCAGTGAACAAAGTGAAAGGCCCATTACCTTTTTTTTTTTTTTTTTTTACTCAGCCTCTGAAGTTACATAGCCCAATTTCCACAGGACTCTAATGATTTAAGAAGTCACAAGTTCACTCAGTCAAGAAGAGGATGTACAGACTTCACCTCTCAATGAGAAAACTCAAAGGCTTTGTGCCTATTATATTTTTAACCATTTCATGGAGAAATGAAAAATGTTACATCAGGAGTATCTAAAAACACAGTAGTTTGCAGAATTTACAGTTGGAGTGAAGCAACTGGGATTTGAGTTTATGTACTCACATTGAAATATAGAGTTAAATCTACAAATCATTCTCTAGAAAGGAATGCCATTTAGCAGTGGCAGTGAGCTCACTATGGCTTTCACCCTAAAAATAGATGAAAATGTCAAAAAAAACCCTGAGCCCATTTAAATTGGAATTTATATGATATTTGGAAACATCAACATATTTAAACATGAAATGATCCAGATTATCATGGTTATAATAAAAGGCCAAAAGTAGTGTGGTGATTGAGCAAATTTACTAAAATCAAAGATCATTTTTTTTTCTTGAAACTCCAGCCATCAAAGAAAAATGTGGAAGATAGTCCCAAGATAAAAAAAGGTGGATTGGTATAGGATAAAACAGCCAGGCAGAAAGAAGAAAGAAGAAAACAGAGCCCATTCCTTTGGGAAAAGAAGATAAGAGAAATAATCAGTTACTTTTGGGGGAATCTCAAGAACTGTATATAAAGGTATAAATAATTCTTCATTTGTTGCTTCATTCTCAGGAAAGATTGTAAAATCGAAATATCTGTTTAATACTTTTACTGATTTCCATCCAACTTCAAATCCTTATTTTGGGCACATAGTGAACTACAAGATTTATAGAAATATGGAAAAGCTCTTCTATATAAAACTGATATGTTTCCTACTGGTATATGATTACAACTAAATGCTATTAATCTGAGTGCTTTAGAACTATACCTATTACAGTCAATATTTGAAACTCACTATCAATAAATTTGGAAAATATTTTATTCACAGTATTGCTAAATCTGTCTGTGCATAATGATATTCCTTGAACTATATTACAGTATTTGGCAAATGCATATGTTCCTTCCTGAATAAAAGCCTCATCATTTATTTCCTTCCACTTAAAATCCTCCCTCTTGAGAAAATGTTCATATTTCTTAAAAAGCTTTATAAAACCTTTATGCTTTCACCCCATCCAGCATTACATTGTAGTTTGCAGAAAATTTTATGATTTTGCTTTTTCCTGGTTTTTGAACAAGTTCCATCTGGTCCTTTCCCTTGTGTTCTTTTTCTGAATAACTCTTATTTGTTGCTGAGGTCATAAAAAACCCTCTACACAATTCTTAAACTTTCCTTTATCCTTTAAAGTAGAGGGAAGTGCCACTTTAAATTGTTCCCATGACAACTTCTACAAGTGCCATGGTAACACTGGGATTTCCTAAACCATACTAGCTATGTTAAAATGAAAAGTTCAAATTAATATCAGAGCTCTGACGCAATACCATGAGTACAATGCAACTAGTCATTTACATTTTTTTTTATTTGTTTACTTTTTATTACCTTTATAAGGTAAGGTGATACGTTAGAAAAGCTCTTCAGATGATGTCATAGTCAGTATTCTAATTCCTTGATTGTGCTCATCCAGGTAGATGATATACCTTTGAAGCCTTTCCCTTTATGTTGATTTACACCTTACTTACATAATTCCATATTCTCCAAACCTTTGTTTTTTTTACAACACCTATTACATTTCATATTGCCGTATACATAAATATATTTCATCTCCTTTGGTGGAGGAAATTGTATCTCATTATTTATAATTGTACATTTTACTCACCAACATACTTCCCAAAAGGACTTGTCTAATGCCTTGTACTTGGCATGCAATGAATATTTGTTGAACTGATTCAAATTGAATTAAATATGAGTCAGTCATTAGGATTCATGGCATCACTTTCATCCAGGGCAAGTTAAGTTATTGAGTCACAGATTCATTCAGCTCATCCTCAAAATGGAATGAAGATAAGAAGGTGATGTATTTTTTCTAGATAATGAATTTTTTATAGAAATGCAGGGGTTTTTGTTTTGTTTGTTTTGTTTTGCCTTGGTCTACTTGTTTTATAGTCAGATAGACTTATATGCAGGAGAATGTGTAGAGTTTTTAATCTCAGTCTATTTTTTATTGCCTCCATCATCTGATGGACAACTTGCACATGATATAGTATTTTATCATGTGATAAAATCCCCAGTTGCCATTACTCGTGATCATGCAGCTCAGAGCAGCAGAATGAGAGACCTACAAAAGGGTCAACCACATTGCAAGGCTTTCAGCAGGAAGCTCTGAAACAAAATACTCTGGAAGAATGAACTTCCAAGAAAGGAAATGGTCTAGAACAGCTTGTAAACATTATTCTTCATGTTTAGACTTTATTCTTCAGAGTATAAATGCTACTCACTAGTGGAAATATTCACTTTCTGTGACTTTAATTCTATCTGTAAATATACCATACTGTCACAAGTTAATATTCCATAATAACTAGCTACATTTTCAATTTTAGTAAATTTTTAAGCCATTATAGGAAAAGAACTTTATTTCATTCACATAACTTCTGATGGCCCGTCCACTGGTTACTGTAATACTGTCAGGAGTTTTCTTCAATATTTTTTTGTAAATGAATTGTATTATCTATTTTTTATCTTATATTTGTAGACTAAGACAGAAAAATAATAGCTTGAATTGGATGTATCTCCTCTATTGCAAATAAGTTTCCATTTGAAGTCGAGTTTGGTAGTTTAAGCAATTATATTATTTACTTATGATTTATATTAATATTCTTTATATATTATGCGATTCAATAGCACATACTTAAGTTGTTATGTGGTATGCATATAACTCAGTATAAGAAGGATATTAATTTTTAAAAACTAACTTAATTTTGATATGAATTTGATAAAGCTTTTTAAACTGCTAAGCAAAGGTTCCTCTGAGTGGAGAAGATCTGTGATTACATCCACAGTTGTGTTTATTAAGAGGCATATATCAAATAAGTAGTCCCTTGTCTTCTCCTGATTTGTCTTCTGTCCTTGTGCAATGTGAGCTTTTAAGGTCGAAAAGGAATCTAACTTCTAATTAATGATGACAATTTGACATATATATTATTTTCCCTCTTTAAATTCCACTAAATTTAAAATAAAGTTGAAGACATTATTAGTACACAAGGAACAATAGGATTATGAAACAGAGTAAACAAATAATTACAAAAAATGTTGGATGATAGAAGACAGATGCAATAATATAAATGACTTATAGGCAGCCATCCAAGTGACTGAAGTGAACCAATTAGCTTCTGGCTTCCTACAGTCACAAAACAGGCTTAAAACTTGCAGCGAACAGTCCTGCTGTAGATTCTGATGATATGTAAAGTTCTATATGATGAACAGGAGAAAAAAATCAGTCACTTATACTGAATAACAGCACCTGAGAGATTGGCCTGCAGACATAAGACAGCTGGAATCACAAAGGAAAGCACTCAAAGATGCAGTAGTATTTGGTGGTCTCTTGACAAAAGAACTTCCCTCACTCTATCACGGTACTCTGAAAGTACTTCTCTTTTTCCTCTGAAAGCAGACTTTCAATCAGACATTGAGTTCTGGCTTTTAAATATGAAGTCAGTTAAATGACAACAAGTATCACTAGCATTTCAAAAAATTCTCCAATGAGAAAGGAACAAGAAACCTACTACCATGATAAAAGAAATGTTAGGGGCATTCAGGTGGCTCAGTTGGTTAAGCGTCGGACTTCAGCTCAGGTCATGATCGTTCAAGCCCCACAACTGGCTTGCTGCTATCAGTGCAGAGCCTACTTCGAATCCTCTGTCCTCCCTCTCTCTGTGCCCCTCCCCACTTGTGCTGTCTCAATAATAAACATTAAAAACAAAAAAATGTTAAGGGAGCAGAGACACCATTGAGAGTAAGAAATGTAGCTTCTCAATATTGTACAGTATTTATATAGTCACAATAATAGAAACATAAGAAAATGATTTAATTAATATTGGAATGTAGTCACTCAGGAAATTCAGGGACAAGTAAATGAGAAGTTGAAAAGGATAGGGGCTGACTATTGCAAATTTTTTATAAGCAGTGGAGCTCAAAGTCTGAAGTTTTAGAAGACCCCTGCTCCAATTGCTACGGTTGTGTCTGGTGGGTGTAGAGGTGCTCCTGTGGAGAAAGAGGGTAGAGACCCAGGAGCGGGTAGTATGGTCTGAGGATCCCCTGGGTGACACAGGGAGAAACAGTTCTCCTTATTGGTGTGCATTTGGGAGAGGTAGTACTGCCTCTCAGGGGACAAAAGAGAAGGCAGATAACATCGAGTGGACCCATTAATTAGCATAGCAGCAGAGGCGTCTGCTGAAGGCAGCTACCCAGCTTTTGGCTGCACCTTACCACAAACTCCTAGTACCATGCAGTTATGCGACTATTTTTTTGGCACAAACCAGCACCAGCTACAGCATTGTCAGACCTTCCCCTTAGAGGATCAGCATGGGTCTGTGCTGCACCTGGTCCCTAAAATTTGGAGCTTTGAAAACCAGTCATGAGCCTGAGTTAAAACACAGGAGTGTTTTGTTATGGCAGAGGGATGGCTTGGACACAGATAGGGTGAAGACAGGGTTCTGACAAAAGCTAGGGACAAAAGAGGGGAAACTGTTTGCTTTTCTGTTAGGGTTTCCTGAACAGTGGTGGGCACGAACTCCTCACTCTGGGGACTAGAGCATGAGGCAACTCAATTTCCCCCCTTGCCCATCAGCACTGACCAACTTCAGTGAGCAACACAATGCCACCCAGAGGAGACTGGAGCCGCTTACACCAAGTCCCGCCCCACTGCAACTGCAGGTGCATTTTTCCTAGGCAAGTCCGCCTGAGAACGTGTGCAGTAGGCCCATCCATCTCTCAGAATACAAACACAACCCCCCCTCCTGCCCTGCACACACCAAGTCTACTGATGATATAGTGCCATAAAGTTTCAGCTCTAGGGGAAATAGGATCTAGCTTTTTCTAACAAGCAGACCAAAACACACCTAATTAAAACTCACCACACACTGGACCAAATCCAAACACTCCACACTGCAGGCAAGGAGAAACTCTGCAGAGATCTGATCTGAGGGAAAGAACAGCCAAAACACAACAGCAGAATACACATAGCATATGCCACCCCCCCCCCCAAAAAAAAAACCTCCTGAAGCACCAGATCCTGGACAGTATATGACCTCTTCTTAATATAGCCATTACTTTCAGGAGCAAGAAATGTAACAGGTTTTCTTAACACACCGTAGACAGAGATCTAGGCAAAATGCCAAGACAGAGGAATTCATCCCAAAAGAAAGAACTGGAAGACATCAGGGCTGAGGATCTAATCAGAACAGATATAAGTAATATGTCTGAACCAGAATTAAAAAAAACAATCATAAGGATACTAACTAAGCTTGAGAAAAGCATGGAAGACACTAGACCTTTCTGCAGAGATAAATGAACTAAGAGCTAGTAAAGCTGAAATTAAAAAAAAATGCTATGACCAAAAGGCAAAAAACAACTGGATGCAATGAAAACAAAGATAGACGAAGCAGAGGAAAGAATCAATGATATAGTAGATACAATTATGGAAAATAATGAAGCTGAAAAGGAGAGAGAAAGAAAAGTATTGGATCACAAATGAAGATTTAGGGGACACAACAACTCCATAAAGCATGATAACATATATATCATAGGAGTCCCAGAAGAAAAGAAGGATAAGGGGCAGAATGTTTATTTGAGCAAATTTTAGCTGAAAACTTCTCTAATCTGGGGAAGGAAATAGTCATCTCACTCCAGGTAGCACAGAGAACACACAGCAAATTCAACAAAAGCTAGCCAAACCTGAGACATATCATAGTACAATTTGCAAAATATAGAGATAAGGAAAGAATCCTGAAAGCAGCAAGGGAAAATAAATCCTTAACCTACAGGGAAATACAAATGAGGCTAGCAGTAGATATTCCCACAGAAACCTGGCAGGATGTAAAAGAATGGCAGTATATATTTAACATTTTGAAGGGGGAAAAATATGCAGCCAAGAATACTTTATCCAGCAATGCTATCATTCAGGATAGAAGGAGAAATAAAGAGCTTCCCAGACAAACAAAAACTGAAGGAGTTCATGACCACTAAGCCAACCCTGCAAGAAATATTAAAAGGAACACTTAAGATGGGAAAGACCAAAAACAACAAAGACTAGATAGGAACAGATAAAAATCTCCAGAAACAGCAACTCCACAGGTAATATAATGGTACTAAATTCTTATCTATAAACAATTACTCTGAATGTAAATAGACTGAATGCTCAATCAAAAGATACAAGGTATCAGGATGGATTAAAAAAAAAAAGACCCATCTATATGCTGCCTACAAGAGACTCATTTTATTAAAAAAATAATGTTTATTTAATTTGGGGATAGAGAGAGACACAGAGTGTGAGTGGGGGAGGTTCAGAGAGAGAGGGAGACACAGAATCCGAAGCAGCCTCCGGGCTCTGAGCTGTCAGCACAGAGCCCAATGCGGGGCTCAAACTCACAAACTGTGAGATCAGGACCTGAGCCAAATCAGATGCTTAATCGACTGAGCCACCCAGGTGCCCCCAAGAGACTCATTTTATACATAAAGACAAATGCAAGTTGAAAGTGAGGGGATGGAACACCATCTATCATGCTAATAGATTTCAAAAAAAAAAAGAAAAAGAAAAAGAAAAGAAAAAGCCAGAGTAGCCATACTTCTATCAGACAAACTAGATTTTAAACCAAAGACTGTAACAAGAGATGAAGAAGGGCAGTATATCATAATTAAGGGGCCTACCCAACAAGAATATCTAACATTTATAAATACTTATGCCCCCAATTTGAGTATCCGGATATATAAATCAGTTAGTAACAAGCACAAAGAAACTTATTGGTAATAATACAATAATAGAAAGGGACCTGTTTTTTTAGACGTTTATTTATTTTTGAAAGAAAGAGACAGAGAGTGAGCAGGAGAGGAGCAGAGAGAGAGAGAGGGAGACACAGAATTGAAAGCAGGCCCCAGTCTCTGAGCTGTCAGCACAGAGCCCAAAGCAGGGCTTGAACTAACGAGTGGTGAGACCATGACCTGAGCTGAAGTGAGATGCCCCACTGACTGAGCCACCCAGGCGCCCCAAGGACTTTAACACCCCACCTACAAGCAATGGACAGATCATCTAAGCAGTAAATCGACAAGGAAACTGGCTTTAAATGATATACTAGACCAGGGGGACTTAACAGACATATTCAGAACTTTTCATCCTAAAGTATCAGAATACACATTCTTTTAGAGTACAGATGGAACACTCACTAAAATAGATCACATACTGGGTCACAAATCAGCCCTCAACAAGGACAAAAATATTGAGATCATACCAGGCATATTTTCAGACCATTATACCATGAAACTTGAAGTCAACCACACAAAAAAATTTGGAAAGACCACAAATAAATGGAGGTTAAAGAACATCCTACTTGGGCACCTGAGTGACTCAGTCAGTTAAGCATCCAACTCTTGATTTTGGCTGAGGTCATGATCTCACAGTCGTGGGATGAAGCCCCACATCAGTCTTCGCTCTGGATGCACAGCCTGCGTGGGATTCTCTCTCTCTTTCTCTCTCTGCCCCTCCCCTGTTGTCTCTCTCTCTCTCTCAAACAAAATAATAATAATAACAATAATAATAATTTAAAAAAGAGAACATCCTACTAAAGAACAAATGGATTAACCAGGAAATTAAAGAATAAATAAAAAAAAAAAAACGCATGGAAGCAAATGAAACTAAAAACACGACAGTCCAAAACCTCTGGGATGCAGCAAAGGGGGACATAAGAAGGAAGTATATAGCAATATAGGCCTACCTCAACGAGTAAGAAGACTCTCAAATCAACAATGGATATATTTATATATGATATAATAAATAATATATAATAGTATATAATGGATATATCTATATCCATTAATCCCTTGAATGCCACACACTTACCTGATACTACTCTCTCATTATATATATATATATATATATATATAGAGAGAGAGAGAGAGAGAGTGAAATTTCAGGGTACCTGGGAGCCTCAGTTCAGGTAATGATCTTGTTGTGATATCGAATCAACAATGGATATATATATATATATATATATATATATGGTATAATAAATAATATATACTAATATATAATGGGTATATATATCCATTAATCCCCTGAATGTCACACACTTACCTGATACTACTCTTTCTCATATATATATATATATATATATATATATATATGTGTGTGTGTAAACAATATTACCCAGCCATCAAAAAGAATGAAATTTCAGGGCACCTGGGAACCTCACTCAGTTAAGTGTCCAACTCTTGATTTCAGCTCAGGTCATGATCTCACTGTTGTGATATCAAACCCCACACTGGGCTCCTTGCTGGGTACGCAGTCTGCTTAAGAGTCTCTGTGTTCCTGTCCTTCTGCCCCTCCTTTGCTTGCTTCTTTCTTTCTCTCTCTCGAACAAACAAACAAAAAACAGAATGAAATCTTGCCATTTGCAAGGACATGGATGGAGCTATGCTAAGCAAAATGTCAGAGAAAGAAAAATACCATATGATTTCAGTCGTATGTGGAATTTAAGAAACAAAGCAGATGAACATATGGGAAGGAAAAAAGAGAGAGACAGAGGGAAGCAAGCCATAAGAGACTCAACTATAGAGAACAAATGGAGGTTTGATGGAGGTGGGTGGGGATGAACTAAATGGGTGATGGGTATTAAGGAGGGCACTTATTGTGATAAGCACTGGATGTTAATATATAAGTGATGAATCACTAAATTCTACACCTGAAATCAATTTTACCATATATTTTAACTAACCAGAATTTAAATAAAAACTTGAAAAAAGAAAAAAATGTGTTTGCAAGTGTATGTGTGGAAAAAGAAAAAAAGAAAGAAATATTGAGGCAGGGCCCTCAAGAAGCCAGTAGAAATTGTTAGGAGTAAGACTGAAAGAAACACACTGTTAGTATTGTAATGTTTATTAATAACTTGTTAACAATGTATTCATTAAGTTATATATTCCTTATAGTCATTCATGCTATTGATGGAAATGTAGACTTATTTATTCTAATACAAAATTGAATTAATTGAGTTTCTTAAAATATGACTGCCATTATAATTTAAGAATATGAAATACACATTTTTATTGATGTTTAACCCATAAAAATGACATTACCAAAGTCACAAAGGCTGTAAGTGTTCTCATATATTTCTTAAGTCTGGCTAATAACACTGATCACACTCTATACTTTGCCTTTTTGTGGTTATGGGGTAGGGAGGAGAAGAATAAGGGAGTAATTTAATAACTATGCACCCTTTGTCAAAATCGAGTAGCTCATCTTGTTATGGGAAGGATCATTAATATTATTATTAACAATTTTAAGAGACCTTTCCAAAAGTATTCCTTTCAATTGATGAGCTGTTGTGGTGGTATAATAAAGATTAAAAAGTCACAAACTGAAGATGAAAACTTTCTACCACTTGAATAAAATGACAAAGATTCAAGAGGCTTTTAACCTCCTACGTGTCCCTGGTACAGTTTAGGTTTTGTCTTTAATATTTTCTTAGTTATCTCTATCTCAGCATTCTCTTGGGTAGAAAAATTAAGGAGACAAAAGTTCTTTAAAAAACAGTTGTGCTTACTTGTTCTAAGCATAAGAAATAGATAGGCATACTAGTGATTCCACTGAGCAAAAACTATAACCCATTAATCCCCTGAAATGTCTCATACCCGATACTACTCCCTCATTTGTTATGTTGAAATAAGTGTATAGAATAGGTATAATAAATTTAGGAAAGCAATATTTATCTATAGGAACTAACCAGAGACCAACTAATAGCCTTTCAGTGATGAATGGAATCCCAGTTTTTCTCAAGTTAAATTGAAGAGCATATCATCATTTTCTTGTGTAATGTTATTGCCATGAAAATGCATCCAGACCCTCTCAGGGAACTCTTTCAGCATGGTGCTGACTGACTACTTTAGGCAGCCTCCTGTTCATTTGGAGAGTAGATTTATTAGTTAGAAATTCATTAAAAAAAAAAACTAAGGAGAAGAGTCTCCTTATTGATTATGCCTTCTCTTCTTACTTTTGTCTCTGATGAAATATAGATTAAGTGGATTCCATTATCCCAATGACAGTTTCCCAAAAATTTGAAGAGATTTATTTGGCCCATTTTAAATATTCAATGTTAACTCTACCCTGTTCTTTCAATCATTTTTTGTGTGTGAAATAAATTTTTAAGAGCGCTTAATATACTGCCTGCATTCAACAGAAAGAATTCTAGTTTATCAATATTCACTTCGAATGTAGTGTACAAAATGAATAATCTTATTTCTACTAACTTCAGAGTCATCACAGAGCATACTAGGGATGTTTCAAATTTTATCCCTTAGTGCATCTATATTTCAACTATTAGATGCTATTATTGTGTTGGATATTTAGCAAAATTATTCTCTAGAAATTTTTAATAAAGAATTTATATTTAATTTCAAATTTAAAACTTTTATTCCACACTAATATATTGTTTAACCTTCTATTTTATATGATTTCATCCAAAAGTCTTAAAAATTTTTAAAAAAGGATTGACATTTATCTCCAGTGATAGGTATTTTCTGTCCCTAACCATGAATGCATTGGGAATATGAACACTATGTGATAATGGTAGGGTTGATTTGTTTTGGTTTTTCATTGTGGTAATGTTGGATATTGTGTTTTGATGTTCTGTCTTATGCTACATGCAGAGCTCCCAGTTAGTGGTGCCACACTTATCTATGTATTCCCAGATATTTATCCCCTAAAATATTGTTTAGTGAATAAATGAAGGGATATGTAAACAAATGAATAAAATTATATGGCAAACTATGCACCAAACTCTATTAATCATTTATAAATAAGCTTTAATTTGATTCATTTTCTATTTGAATTAAGCATTACTTTTCTTATTGTACACATGAATTGAATATGATGTTTATTAAGTAGTTTGGTTAATACTTTAGTTGTCCAGTAGCACATTCATTTAAGGATAAATACATATTTAATGATATTGACTCAAACAATATGTTAAAACTGATACTTCGGTTAAAACTGTCAGTAAATCCATGATAGGGAAGTGGGACGATAAAGACATGGAAATGGAAGCAGGTATAATAAGACCATATGTCTCATGTACTGTATATCCTTTCTTCTATTTCTCTTTGGCAAAAAAAAAAAAAAATCAATACCAGAAAGTTTAAATTTAACATTCAGAATAATTTGTTCCTCATGAACCATGCTAAATGTCTAGACAATGGTGAAGTCAGAACAGCCAATATCAATTTTCCAGGAGACAATTTCATATTCTTTCATTATAAATAGAACTGAAAGTATCTGTTAATGCAGCTGTTACCTTGCAAGAGGTGTTTTAAGGTTACAAACTTTTTTTTTTTATGTTTTAGAGTGCTAAACTGTATTTTGGCTTTAATGAAACTTAGAGTGAAAAAGAGAGTAAGCCTTAATTTAAAATTCATTTAATTTGTATCACTTACATATTTTAATGATCTTTTAAATATTCTTATATTTTCTAATAGTTTAAATTACTTTTAGTAATGTTATTTTAATCAAATTAAGTCTTTGATAGCCTTGTTGAGCGAAAGAATTAGAGTTCTAATAGTAGTGAAACTACACCCAAGGAAACATGGTATAAACTCTCCAAATCTATTTATGTTTTTAGTCAAGATTTTATGCAAGTTGTTTCCATAAGTATTTGTTAAATATAGTGAATCGATGCAATACAGGGGCTTATTATTTGAGTTTTAATCATTAATGTATAAACCTAAAATTATATTTCACATTGAATTTGTAATTTTACTGAGACTCAAATTTCATTTGCTCATGTGTGGAAAATCAGTTAACTGGAAATTGAGTCTTACAAACTATGTATACATTTTGTATTGTTGCCATAATAGATTTCTACATGCTTAGTGATATAAAACAAGCCAGATTTATCACTGAATAGCTTTGTAGGTTGGAATCCCCCACAAGTCTCACTGGACTAAAATCAAGGTATCGTACAGATGCATTTCTTCAGGAGTCTCTACCAGGGATTTCCTTGCCTTTTCCAGCTTCGAAAGGCTTCCCTCATACCTTCGTTCATGACCTCTTTCCTCCAACAAGGTAGATTCTTAAAGTCCTTAACCTTAAACTCATCTGTCATTTGTTGCTGTGTTTGGTTTGGTTTGGTATGTTTTGTTTTTGCCATGTTAAGTAACATATTTAAAAATTCCTGGGATTAAGGCATGGATATCTTTGGAAGGTTTGTTATTCTTTCTACCTCACATAAAATCCATTAGAGTTTCTTCTTTTTTTTCTATTATGATTTTAGACTAAAAAAGTGTGTACTTTATTAAAACTTATCTACTTTATTTTAATAAATATATTTTCTTAAAATTTACATTAAGTGAATGGTACAACCTTAAAGTTTAGGTTATGTGAGAAAATGCCTAGAAAGTAGATATAGAAAAAATGAACATAAAGGAACTTCTACATATTTGGGGATTTTCAATCACTTCGGTTTAAACCTCTTCAGGCTATAATGGAGGAGTTATAATTGAAAAAAAAGAAAGCAATAAAAGATAAAAAATAATACTTTGAGAACCTGCTATAAAGTAAACATTAAATTGGAGACTGTATAATTCACAGGACATAAATATTGATTTATTCCTTCATCTAGACAATATTATCTTTGATTTTTTGATGTTGATGCCATGTGTCCACCAATGCAAGTTTCTAGGGGTGCATGTTAAGTAAGTCAAATTTTCTACCTTGGAAACCTCCATAATATTGGGATGTACAGAAAAGTTAATACATATTTGCCAAATTATCTAATAAGTGTTATAGCCTAAATATGCATAATTTGCTATTTGAAAAATGAGTACAAATAGTTATCCTTGGGTAGCAGAGAGGATAGAAATTAGAGATACTGTTCAAGGCTATTTGCTGTTGTCAGAAGCTTTTAAGCTTCTTATGAGAAAGGAATAGATCTTGTTAAGATTTGTGTCTTCATGGCCTATCACGGTGCTAAACACACAGTAGATATTCAACATTTGTTTATTATTAAAGGAGATTATGGTTCAGGTTGTAGAGAAGAAACTAACATTAGTTGATTATTTTCCAAGTGTTGACACATATCACATATTGTTGAATCAATGACCATATATAGAAAAGAAGGGGACGCCCATTTATTTTAAGGAAGATTTGGAAGCTCAGAAATTTAGTGACTTTCACTGCTCCTAAAGGTTCATCTAGTAATTAAAAGGTAGAGTCAGAAGTTTTGTAATTGCTTGGCAAATTAAATTACATCTCATCCCAAAAATTATGTTATGCCCATTTTATTAAAGTATAAAATTTTCTTTCTATAAGTAGGCTTCACACCCAGTGCAGACCCTAGTGCTGGGTTTGAACTCATAACTCTGAGATCAAGACCTGAACAGAGATCAACAGTCAGACACTTAACCAACTGAGCCACCCTGGCGCCCCTAGAATATCATAATTTGGTGGTGGTGGGGTCACCTGGGTGGCTCAGTCAATAAAGCATCCAACTCTTGATTTCAGTTCAGGTCATGATCTCATGATCATGAGATCAAGCCCAGCATCGGCTCCACACTGGGTGCGGAGCCTGCTTGAGATTCTCCCGCTCCTTCTCCCTCTACCCCTCCCCCGCTCATGCTCTCTCTTTTTCTCTAACTAAATAAATTTTTAAAAAACTTTAAAAAATAATATTTTTAAAACATGTATTCCTTTATGGTAACTTAAAATGTTGAACTTTCTCAGAATTACATACATTTCTTCTCTTCATGGGAAGAACCCCTCCCTGGTCAAAAATCAATTCCAAGTTTAAAATTGGTGCTTGATATTCAGCTGCTTATCACCAACTGAGAGAAATTTGTTAACCATTGCTCCCTTCAGTTTGCATGAAACAAATATTTTTATTTAAAAATTATGTAATTAAATTCCTATCAAAATCCCTGAAGATTTTGATTTGCCTTTCCTTGGAGTACACTTTCTTATAATTGATAAATTCTGAGGCACGCCTATATACATACTTCAGTGAATCACTGAAAATCATTTTTGTGGCGTTTAGTCACAAAATAAATTATGAACAATTATCTAGGATAAATAATAACAATAAGAAGAAAAGTGTGAAAAATTCCAGATTTGTGAGAAATAGCATATTTTGAGAACTGGATATTAATGAACTTCAGGGAGTAGAAGAAATAAGGGAATGATGCCAACTGATAAATACTTAATTGGTTTCTACCAATAAATGCCAAGCAATTATCTGAGGACCAGAGATCTGGTCAGGTAGTAAAGAGACTATGTACAACCTGCATATGTATATGTATAAATGTATAGGTGCTCATATAAAGATATCAATTTGCACTCAAGCAAGTTAAAATCCATTTCAGAGTTAATTAGAAATTTATTTTGGAAGAATGCTCTTTGGAACAAAACACTAAAGAGTTGAGCAAAATAAATGAGGTGATTCAGAGAAGGCTCCATGGAATGTGAGTTTAGAGCTTGACTTTTTGTTGTCATGATGATAAACTGCCCAAGAAATTGGAAGATCATTACAGTCAAGAACAGTTGTATGACATAAGGTATAAAAAGTAATGTAAAAATTATATAGCAGGGGCAGTGAGATAACTGGCCTAGTTAATTGTGTTGCAAGGTATAATGAATTTAGAAATATATTTTATGTGACACAAAGGTATTTTCTTACGTGTCTATGTAATTTTTAAAGCTAAACATATTCTAGTATTTTTAGTAAAAACAACTAAATAATTAATTCTGGTATGAAGCTATGTCATGGTAAGTATGAGAATGCTCGGTAATTATGTTTCTCTTCGCAGAGACCTGTATGCCACATAATATCAACCTTCATTGCAGGGTCTATAAAGCCAGAGTAACAGCTTGGCAATATAAATTTTCTAAAATATAAATTTATAGATTATACCACACACACATGCATGCTTGCCTATATGATATATTTCAACATAGATATTTTAAGGAGATTATTATATTAAAAAGATAAAAAATTCTGCAGTAGCATAGATAAGAACATTATACTTTCAATAATTCTCTATATATCTGCTTCTCTATTTCAATTCTCACTCTGATTCTAATGCCTAACGCCCTAGGTGCTTTCTGCTTTAGCTTTTATTACGTTAGTCATGCCTCAATCAATTTGATGTTATGAAATTAACATTCAGAATGCTGAGTTTTCTGAAAGCATTCTTTTTGATGTGAATAATTTCTGTTTCTCTATGATTCAGAATTATCGTCTTTGTTATAAAATTTTATAATCTAATTTTCTATAATTGTGTGATTAATGCTTTCTTTTGGAGGAAAAGCATTGATTTCTATATTAAAAAAATTGCTTCAACAGTTAGATATATTTTACCCAGCTGCATTATAATTATTTCAGGTTTATAAAATAAAAACCGTGACTTTTTACTTTTAATTGATCTCAAATAGCAAAAGTATCGTTTTGAATTTTAGGGAAAATAATATTCAGTGCATTTCTTTCTGTGTTTGGGTATAGAATTAATTCTTTTCTCTTTGCTGTTAAAGTTATTTCTAGGTTTACAATAATAATCTTAAAGTTTAAATGTTTTTCCTCAAGATGAAAACATTCGGCAATTGTATTGTAAAACCATTTAGGTCTTATTGTCTTTTAGGTTTCTGATAGAAATATATTGTTATTATTTTTGAATCTTGGTAGAGGAATAGAATCTTTTTTTTTTAACTCATTTTCATCTTTGGTTGATGAATTTGTAATCATGTACCAATATTAGAATGAACTTTAACTGATTCTCTTACTTTAAGGAACTATGGAAAATAACTGTTTGCAACCCTTTGCATTACAGTTAGGAGACAGACAGCTTATCATTCATTCTGTTTTGGAAGCATAATAACTCTTCAAGCTAAGTGATATAGTGGGTAAAACTACACTTAGGTTTCAAGATCACTGTACCACAGACTAGCTATGTGACTGTGTGCCTGTGTTTCTTAAATGATATGATAAATGAGATGTACATGGAACTTAATAAGTAATACATGAATATAATTTTCATTTTCCATAAAAATATAAATAAATTAGAGGGGCTGTTTCCTCACTAGTTAATATTATAGGAAGTGAATAAAATTTTACAAATTTGATGTAATGCTTACTACATATCAGGCAATGTGCTGAGATTTTCACATTTTGTTAAAAGGTAGAGAATTCCAAGTCTACCCTTAATTCACTAAAATATCCTGAGTGTGATGCCTTTGCAAAAGGTCTGTTCCTAAATAACACTGCACACACTCATAGGTTTTTCAGTAAGGCTGTTTTGCTTTGTTCTGTTTTGTTTTATTTAAATCTGCCATTGGCAAGTTTACGGAAAAACAAAAAAACTATATATACACACATATAATTAAATGTGTGCAATTTTAAGAACTGGGATTTATTTTAGTGCTAGTTGTTCTTATAATACTGGGATAATAACAACATGTTCAGTTACTGATACTGAATGGTATATTGTTATTGTTATTTTTTAATATTTTCACATAGGAAAATTAAAAGTTGATAGAATTAAATATATTTAGTCCTCTTCTGTTTTCATTCATTCCTTTCTTCCTTATTTTCTTCTTTTACTCTTTCATTATTACATTTATTCATTTAGAATGAGTAACTGTTCTACATGTTGTGGATAAAGCAGTGAACAACAACATAATAGTTTTCATGAAACTAACACTCTAATAGATGAGTAGTTCAGGTAATTCTGGCTGCTGTAACAGCTAAATCTAAAATACTCAATGGGTTATACAGCTTAAGGTTTGTTTCTTATTTATGTCACTGAACATTGAGTGTATTCCTGGTTGGGGCCTTCCATGTGGTTAAATCAAGAAAACAGTTTTCTTTCATCCAGAGGCATCCCTCAAAGTCATGGGTTACTTTCCATTCATCTGACCAATGGGGAAAGAGAACATCGAGAAAGCACAGCATCCTCTTAACTACTTCAGATTGAAAGAGACAAATCATTTTTGCTCTTGTTCCATCATTGAGAACATGGCTCACGTTCCCAACATGGGGAGCAAGACATGGGAAGAGGACTCCTGACTTTACAACTGATTCCAAGCAAAATTAAACCCTGTGAAGACAGCAAGATGCGTATGATCAACTAACTGTCATTGCCACTGTTCACCATGGTGATAAGCAAATCTGTCTTCTACTTTTCTTCTGAAACACAGAATGTCTTGCACTTTCTCCAAAGAATACAACACAAATTGCCTCTAATAACTGCATCTGATTTAAGGTCCAAGTAGTGAGAAGTCATCTCCATAAGATCTGGATGTGGTTCTTCTTGAACCGGCAAAGTGTGAGCTAGAATAGATACATGTCTGCAGCTCCAAAATTCCAAATATACAGGAGTGGAGCTGAGACAAGGCAAAACTGTAATTAAAACAAAACAAATAACACATTTGAGGAAAGCAAAGAACTGGGACCACGTAGCACTTACTCACAGGGATGATGAAATCTGAGTTGCAAAGGATGACAGCCTTACCTTTTAGAATAGATATTATTTCTTATTTTTGGTAGAAATTCTTTAATCCATTTTTCTCTGTGAGTCCTTGCTCTGGATGGCAAGGGGAGCAGTTCTTCCTTTTGCATTATCCTCTTTTGTAACATCTAAAGCTGTAGCAAGAAAGGGTGCCTTCCAAACCAAGAAACAGACTCTTAATTACAGAGAACAATGTGATGGTTACCAGAGGGGAGGAAGTGGGGGATGGGTTAAATGGATGAAGGGGATTAGGGAGTGTACTTGTTGTGATGAGCACCTGGTGTTCTATGGAAGTGCTGAATCACTGATTTGTACACTTGAAACTAGTATAACACTATATGTGAACTAACTGGAACTTACATAAAAACTTTAAAAATAAAAAATAAAACACTTATATTTTAATGAAGTAAATAAAGTGTGCCTTCATGAAGTGCTGCAAACTTTTTCAGCTTCTGGCCTTAGCAAGTTCCATGCCTGAGAATTGTTTTAATGCTCAAAAGTCAAAGGTTTATCTTTGACTAGGATAAACCAGAGACATAACTAGCATTCCACTTTCCAACCTCTTTGCTTAGATCTGTAGTTCAGTGAGTGTGTGTTGAACCTTGAATGTTATATCAGAAACTTTGTTTCATTTCATGTCAAAAACTAAGCCAATGATATAGCTAAACTTTAAGGAACACATTTCATTATTATTCATTATAATTGAGGTAATTCTAGATGTTGTAAAATATAGATTCTAAATCCTCAGCAATTTAACACAGTCAATCTTTATTTTGTTTTTAGTCACAGTCTACCAAGAATCCTCCTGGTTGAGGGGTCTTCGCTTGGCTATTTTTGGAAAATGATCTTCCATATTGTGGCTCAGTCCTCTTCTTGGTCTTCAGAGTCCTCTCCCCTAAGTAACAGGTAAAAAAAAAACAAAACAAAACAAAAAAAAGAACAAAAAAACACACCTCTCAGGACAGCACACGTGCTTGTTAATTCAGAAGACACAAAAATATCATGTATGCTTAAATTTCATTTGCTACAAATAATCATCTAGATATAATAGGTGTTTGGGAATATAATCACAAATTAGCACCATCTTTCAATCACCAATCTTATTAATGAATGGAGTCTGAGTCTGATCAGTTAGTTGCTTTTAACATTGAATAAAGACCTGAAAATTTAAAATACGGGATGCCTGTTTCTCTCAGTTGGTAGAGCATACAACTCTCGATCTCAGGTCATGAATTCTAGCCCCACGTTGGGCATAGATCTTACTTAAAATAAATTTTAAAAATATTAATAAGGATTACATAAGTATGTCAAAATATGAGACATCCTACGAAGCAAAACAGAGTTGGTTAAATGGATAATAAGTGATAATGAGAAAGGGGGCTGTTATTTTATCTCAGAGGGTAAGGGATCCACTGAGGTACTTCAGGAAATGCCTTCCAGACAGATATTACAGCACAAAGACCTTTAGGCAAGTCAGGCTTGGAATTTTGGAGGAGAAATTTAAAAAAAGGATAGTGTAGTAAAAACTGAGGTGAGTATGAAAGGGGGTTGATCAGATATGTAGCTAGGTCTGGATCGTGTAGCACCTTGTAGACCAGGTAAAAACATTTAATAATTTGCTCTGAGTGAAGTGGAAAGTTATAAGATGATTTTAAGCAGAAAAGTAATATGATCTTACAAAAAAGTTGGAAAAATGATATTCTAAGAATATACATGATATTCCAAGAACCATATATATATGGTATATATATGTATATCCTTCACTCAGTTCCCCTAATTTTACATTTTAAATAATTATAGGACACTTATCAAACTAAGAAATTAACATTGTTACAGTATTATTAACTATTCACAGATATTATTCAGATTTTACCAATTGCTCCAATAATGTACTTTTTCTGATCTAGAGTTTAACTCAGGACTTCACATTGCTCATAGGTGTCACATTTCCTTAGTCCCCTTCAGTGTGGGACAGTTCCTCAGTTTTGTTTGTCTTTCACAGCCTTGACACATTTGAAAAGTACTGGCTGATTATTTCATAGACCATCCCCTGATATGGATCTATATGACGTGTCCTTAGACTAGAATGAATTGTGTAATTTTGGCAGTAATGTAAAGAAATGATGCTTTGCTCTTCTCACAGTATCATATCAGGAAGTACAAAATGTTCATACTACCTATCACTTTTTACTGGTAATATTAAATTTTGTTCAGATGGTACCTCTCAAGATTCTCTGCTATAAATTACTGTATTCCATTAGTAATTAATCACTATCTTGTGGGGAGATATTTTGAGACTATGAAAGTATTCTGTTCATCTTTATACATTTTACCCACCTAATTTAACATCCATCAATTATTCTTGCCTTCCAACATTTATAACTGGTATTTGCCAAATTGTGATTGTCTATGTCCATCATTCTTTCTACATTCATTAATTTGAATTCTACTCTAAGGAAGAATGCTTCTTTCTTATTCATTAATTCATTTGCTTCATTATTGGTATCAGTATTTAGTCATGGATATTTACTTTATTCTATGCATTATAATCCTATAACAGTGTTGTTTATTTTTTTGTTCAAAAAACTCTTATTTGGTCATTGATAGATCCTTCCTAGTTATTCCTGTAATTTTTTGATATGCTTCTGTCATTTATAAAGAAATTTCTTATTTTCTGGTATGCCAAGATGTTCCAGGCTTATCTGGGACTTTCCCAGCCACAGTCCTGGAATTTTGTTCATTTTATTGGGAAATGGTATTTACAAACCAATATTTAAATGCTAGATGTTCTCATTAATTGCAGGATGCCATTTTTTGTAAGGCCCCTTAATGGACAGAGGTAGAAAATAGATGTACAAATACACACACACACACACACACACACAGACATGCACAAAACTGCCTCCATTTCTGTATATATTTAAGAAAACAAAGACTAGTATAACTGATGTGTTGCCTGTGGACACAAGAGTGAAGTGAAATGAGGTTAAAATAAACAAGGAGCTAGGTAATGTGTGGTCTAGTACACCATGACAATTCTAGATTTTACTGTAACAGTAATGGGAAGCCATTGAAGGGGGTAAAGCAAGTGCAACATAGGATTCATGATAACAAAAGATGATCTGCCTGTGAAAAGAGGATTGGAGTTTGGATCTACTGGGATGTGAGATTTAAAATAAGTAAAGGGCAAAAAAGAATAAGTGATATTAAAAAATAGTAGGAATAGGATGTAGAGGAACTGAGGCACCATTATCTCTCTCTAAAAATTTGCATTAATATTATGGTCAGAATTCATAAGCTTTTCTTCTTCTCATGGCAGGAAGGGAAGTAAAAGCAACTTTAGCATAGAGAAGAGATAATGCAGAAATAAATGCCTAGAAGGTTTTTATCATTTTGAGTAAAAGGTTCATGACTGAACTTGTGTTGGAAAAATAGTTCCAATGTCTCATCCTATAGCAATGTAAAATGATTATGTGGAGTAAAGCCTAGCTCAGGAAAGATAGAAGTCTTTTCATCGAATCTCTCTCACACACACACATATACACACATGCACACAAGCACACACACATGTGCTCATGCAGCCTATGAATAATGATTTTTGTTGTCTCAGCTGAGTCCTCTATCTGAGTCTTAGGAAATGAAAAAGATAGAAAGGCAACAATGCACAGACCTCAAAATACTGCTTGAGGTCTAATGGATAGTCTCAAAGAAGTAGACGTGGAAAAAGTAAAATACATCCATATTTGGCAAATGGAATGAATTTGCTAAATATATGGGAGACATAAATAACCCACATAATTATTTTGCAAAAATGCAAAAACACAGGAAATAATTTCAAAAGATAAGTTCAAATGAAAAATAAAGAATTCATTCACGGAAAATATTCTCCAGGAAATATCATTTTTTCAGAACAAACACATAGTTTCCTAGCTTCAAAGGGAAGAGGGGAAGCGAAGTTGTTAAAGAAAAGAGAAAAAAAAATCAGGTGAACAATTATAAATGGCATAATGAGACATAGTGCAACATTGATAAGCTTGATAAATGTAAGGAGAAAAATATATTTAAAGATGTAGGGCACTTGGGTGGCTCAGTTGATTAAGCATCCAACTTTGGCTCAGGTCATGATCTCATGGTTTGTGAGTTCAAGCCCTGCATCAGGCTCTGTGTTGACAGGTCAGAGCCTGGAGCCTGCTTCAGATTCTGTGTCTTCCTCTCTCTGTCCCTTCCCCACCCTCATTCTGTCTCTCTCTCTTTCAAAAACAAATAAACATTAAAAAAATCAAAGATGTAATGTTATAACAAGAAGACATACATACATACACACTTCATACCTAATTTATATTTGTTTTATATTTTGTTTTATTTTATTTTTTATTATTTTTTAATGTTTATTCATTTTTGAGAGACAGAGCATGAGCAGGGGAGGAGCAAAGAGAGAGAGAGAGAGAGACAGACGCACAGAATCCGATGCAGGACTAGAACCCACGAACCGTGAGATCATTAGCTAAGCCGAAGTCAGACACTTAACTGAGCCACCCAGGTGCCCCTGTTTTATATTTTGTTTTTAAATCCAAATTTTGAATATGAAATAATATAAACTTAGGTAAGGTTGTGGATTCATAGGATCATTCATGTTTCATTTGCGTCGGAAAACAAGCAGGAGAAATTCTTACACAGGCCATGCATAGGTGTGGTTATGTTTGTATAGGGTATAGTAGCGGGCCTTTGGAGTCAGTCTAGAGTCTATCAGTGTTGGATTGAATGACTATAATGTGGTAGTGTTGGCCGATGTCACAAAAAATCAATGAAATTTGTTTATATAGAACAAGTTCAATAGGACTGTGAAATTATTAGTTGTAAGTTAAAAAATACATATATGGTACTAATTATAACCATACATAAAACAATAAATGTATGTATCTGTTTTTTAAGAATATATACTGATATGTTCACACTTTATTTCAGAGTGAGTGCTAAGTATGTGAAGGAGCAGATAATGGGAAGTAGGAAAGAGAGATAAAAATACTACAGTATTAAAATAATTTAGTTATGCTTTGGTTGGATCAATATGGCAATTACACAATGACCTCATGAGTTGATTAACTTAATACTGTATACCTGACACTTGCAAGAAATAAAGAAAAAAGATAAATGTATATATGATGGATATTATCCTCTTACCTGCGATGGAATGACTTCTGTAGCTATTTAAATGCATATTTACATTTTGGATTTTCATCAAACACTGTAGAAGCCACCAGCCCTGCCTCTGCCCCCATCTCTGTCTCTGTCTCTGTCTCTGTCTCTGTCTCTCTTAAACCAATAACTACACACAAGTATTTTTGGCATTTTTTCCCCACATAACACAATATATATTCATAACCAATGATTAGTTACTGATGTAACTATAAACATTGCATCTTAGTTTGATTTTATCTTTGCAAGGGGTATGTCATTTGTGAGATCAGTTGAAATGAAGTCATGGAATATTTTGTTAAATACATTGACAATTAATTTTGTGACTTACAGCAGACCGTTTTTTTAAATCACTGTTAAATTTTCTAGAAATGATTTCTCTCTCTCAATTATTTTTAACTTCAACATTCCCTGTTTTTTTGTCTTTTCTTTTGGTAAATATTTAATTATGAAATTAAATGTGTTTCTATCAAGAGAACAATCATAAGGAGAATCCTCAGTAGGTGCAAACCAGGCACATTTCCATCCTGGGACTTTGCACCTGCCGTTCTGTCTGCTTAGCACTATTTTCACAGCTATCCACCTGACTCACTCATCTTTTCTTCAAATCCTTGCTTAAATGGTAGGTACTCAGAAGGACCTTCCCTATCCACCTCATTAAAAACTAGCCATTAATTAAATCATATTTGCTTATTTGTTTATTCATCTTTTTGCCATGTTATGCTGCAAGTAAACTGCATGAAGGCAAATATTTTTCTCAGTCTCCAAAATCTGCAAATGTACCTTATATATAGGAGATAATATGAAACACTTGCTGAATGAATGAATGAATGAATGAATGAAATCCCTATTGTAAAGTTAAAAAAAAAAAGAGGAAAAACATCTTGCTTAGAAATAAATACACATGTGATGAAAAAAGTTTTTGGCATACTTAGTCCATTGTGAGAATTTGCTTATTATTTACTGCCCTTAGTGTCTTAGTTTCTAGAACATTAAACAATAGGAGTATAATTTTGCAACCACTTTTGTTGGAATGCATCAACACCAGATGCAATAACTAACTACTTTACGGAATCATCTTTTGAGAGAAATATTTTTCTTGAGATATTGACAGACCTGACCTTTGACAGTCAGCAACATACTGCTTCAAATAAATGATGATATTGTTTGACTTATTATCGTGTTTTAGAATCTCTGTTCTACTATTTCACTACAGATTTTCTACATCTTAGGGAAAACGAAGAGGTTTAAGCTGTGGAAATTATGATTAACATAATACCCTTCAAATCTTGGGTCACCTGCCCAGGCTTCCTTAAAGTTTAGCTGCACTAATTAACTTCAACTTATTTTACATACAAACCCACAACCCCTTCACATGGAGGAAATAAAAATATTAATCTGTTAAAGGCCAAGAAATGACATTATATAAATGCTTTGGAAGTAATAAAAATAACTTGCCACATAATTCTGAGGAAGTTATAGCCTCTGAAAATGTGTTATCTACTGTCCAGTCCTACATGGTCTGATAACGCATACAAAGCCGAAGATTCATATGCCGCCTGCCATCCCTAATGTGCCGAAGGAGCCTCTCAACTATTGAAGTAAATGGTGAAATTTAAGTAGTCTCAGTGACTGTTTAAAATATTTATCACTTACCCTGGATTCTTACAGCCTAATATATAGGACATTTTTACAATGATTTGTGTAAACTTTAATATGTGTGTCACCTGGATTTTTAAAATGTGACTCATGACAAAATAGTGTGTTATAATTGCAAAGGCATCAAACATAAAGAAAATAATGCTAATTTACTAACATTATGTACTCATAAAGCCATGAAATTGGCATTTTAAATGGCAGCGCTGGCATTTTTGCAAATACTCAGCGCCAATAATGGTTTTGATAAAAAGGTTAGGAGCAGAGAATGTTATTCTGTCAATTATATTGGAAAAACTAGTAGTTACAAACATTCAGATCAATAATAGACTGGAATTCATTATATACTGTGAAAGGTTCTTATAACTTTTATGACATATCAGTTTAAAGATTATGATGGTTGTGTCTCAATAATTGAAAATTAAGGATTGAATCTTTCTAATTTATTCCTCCTCCCTCAAAAAAATTCCTGACATACTAACCTCACACACTTTAAAAAATAATCACAAGTTTCCTGAAGATTTTATTTTTAAAGAAACATTAAGGAAATGTTTTAAAAATTGTCTTTGAAAAGAAGCAAACATGGTTTTTCAAAGTGCTCATTTCCTTCTTATGACTGAAGTTTCTACTCAGAAATGTTCTTGATTTTCCAAGTAACATTCATCGATGTAATTTTTTTCTTGAAAAAATATTAAACCATTCATTGACTTAAGTTTTTGTCGAAACATATTCATGCATAAATCAAACTTATGGAATATCCATTCTCAAAGTGACACAAAAAAATAAGCAAAGTTGTCAGAAGTCATTCTTCTCATCTTTCCTTTCTTCTTAGTAAGTGGATTCCAACGTCTTCACTCCAAGGAACAGGCTTTGAGCATATTCAATTCAAATTCGTACTTGCGGTTTTAAAATGGCCACTTAGTCTAGGAGTAACTATTAATCAAGGCCATGATGTTTATATGCCAGTGATGTCAAAGTAGACTCCCTAATATTACTGAAGCCATGTTCAGACAGCAGCTGGGAGACAAGCAGTAATTGAACATATTTAAATATCCACCCCATGTACTGAACAGATTTCAATGTCTGCTGTGTTTAAGGTCCACTGGGTTGTGAAATGGCTGCTTCGTTCACACAGATGTTAATATCTCCAGGCTTTTCTCTAGCTTTGTAGCTTCTCATTTACATATCTGCAGTAAGTTTGGTGTTCATGAAGTGAGATACAGCTCCTTGTCACTACTCTTTGTTATAATAAAGCATGTTTGATACAAAATACTAGCGACTGGAATTACAGCTCATTAAGGCTTAAGAAGAAAAATAATAAGGAACATAGCAATAGGTATTCAGTCACCAGTGCTTCATTAGTTCTTTTACTGTTTAAATACCTGAAGCTGATGAATATAAATTACTCGTGAAAATGCAGTTTAAACAGTTTTATACTCTTACCTATTTTTTACTCTGTGTACACAGTGTATAAGATGATAATTCTTCCACAGTTGCATCCTTATTTTTTATATGTTCAGCATATTTTTCATATAGATATGTATGTGGAGCCATTCCCCAAGCTATTTAAAAATCATTTCAAGTAAGATCAGGGGTTAAAAAGCCATATTAGCTATTTTTATTTCACATTCAGGGACAATGTTGCCTCTTCTGAAGAAACTGAATATACTAATACTTGAACTGTATTACCTGCCACACAGCTGGCATACTTCAATTAAATCTATTGTCTTTATGTACACAGTCCGTTATTTTCCTACAGTGCCTCTACTCCAGTAAACCTAAACGCACCTTGACAGTGAGCTGCTCAATCTTGGAATTCATCAGGACACACTCGAATGTTTCCTCATCTCAAAAACTAATAATACTGCTACTTTTGATTTTGGCTTTGCAGAAATATGTGTTTAGAGTATGCTACGGTCTGCTTTGTAATCCATTTGGTCAGTTTCCTTAGGAGCACTTTGCCAACCTTTTTTATATGCCTACTTAAAAACAATACTTGTAAACAAGACTTACATGTTTCTGATTTTGATATTTTGTGTATCATATAAATTATACCACCACATATGTATTAGTACTCAATGAGAATGATCATTTATTAGATTTTGAAGAGAACACAGAGAAAACACTTCTCCTTACATTGAAAAGTTCATGAAAGAATATAAAATGTTAATACCATAGACATATGCTTAAAGATATATCTAATTTAGTCATCTTTAACTCTGAATCTGTATGTGTATATATATTGAAAATATACATATATATATGAGAAAAATATATTTCATTTTATTCATAAAATTATCAACTTGGAAAACACTTCTATGATTTCATATTTAATTATTATATTACTATGTACCCTTTAAATTTGTTCAAGTTATATTTCAAATGCATGTTGTTAAAATACATGCATATACTTAAAAGGCATATACTTAATGCATATAAATTAATTTAATTATATATTATTAATACAAATGTACACAATGCATATACTTAAAATATATGCATATACTTTTAAAAATCCATATTATATACTTAAAAGATAGACTTCAAATGCATATACTTAAAAAGACGTGGTTTCATACAAAATTTTCCAGTTACAGTGGTAGTAACAACCCAGTTTATATTTAGTATTGATGAAGTGTTTGTGATAGTTTTCCAGCATTGGCTTATATAAAGGACATCAGAAGAACATAATATATTTTTTCTTAACTATTCTGTAGACTATTACATAAGCTTTCTAGTTTATAAGAAAATTAAGTTTTCTGTTAACTGTTGAACCACAAATATAAATATTGCACCATTTTTGCCCTGAGAATCCTCTCTGTTGGTTTATTAACGTACTTCATTACATAGGCAAAGCTAAATCTGAAATAGCATGGGTCAAAAAATAGACAGAGATCAAGCAACCAAGCAGAAGTAAGGGCAATGAAGGTGGGCCTCAGAGTATAAAATTACCAGTCAGATCCGAACTACGTGACCCAAGCCTTGTCACTGAATCTCATGTCTTGCAACATAGTTTTGGTAATTAGACTTCTAATTTCTTTGAGCTTAAGTCCTGTTTTACCCAATGATTACAATTTTATTATATTAAAAGAATACAAATTAGAATGAGCCAAAGGAAGAGATGTGTAAGGTGCACTCTGAGAAGTATCCAAATGTGGCTTCCATTGTCTTCAAGGATGCTTTACTCTTCTAAGTATCGATGTATCGATGTGTGGCGATATGTGTGAAGCATTTCTAACATGAGAATCTCACTGAAACTTCAATTTGAGAGTTTTTATTGAGGTTTCATCAAGTGGATATTGATTCATTATCCACATGGTCAAACTCAATCTCTAATACCCCATCCTTCCCCAGAGATGTCCTGTGGCCTAAGACCCATCCTCTAGTCTTAAGGTTATTCTGTCTTGTGAGGCCAGCTGTTGCCCTACATCATCTCCCTAGCATAACTATTGAGGGGTCCATTGTGAGTCAGCTTGTTAGCATGAACTGTCTATCAGGTATGGTCAGAGAGACCTTCCATGAATAACACTCCCATCACTTGGGAAACTCAAAGCATTTAGTGCTTACCTCCCAGGAACTGGGGCAATTTAGTACAAAATGATCCAACCAAGAACTAAAATGAGAGTCTGATCTCCCACATAGGTAGACTCCTGCTATCCACTGCTTTGGTCAACCATGATGCTACCCCCATATTAATCTGTCTAACCAAATCATAGACTCACCTGTGCCCAACCTTGTATGAGAGCACTCCATTTACACCCAACACCTGATGAAAAGTCAAGCTCCCTTTTTGAAAATTTAAATGATAAACATAGATGATAGATTATTCCTCCTATTTGGGCTAAAAACAAACACAAAAAATTTACTTTAAAATTCACATAAAATAACTTTTTTGATCATTTATTGCTATTTGTAATGCTGCAGCTTCCATTTTTGTTTTCTCATAGCCAAAATATTCTACAAATAACAGAATTTTAAAATTTGTTTTTAATTGAATTACCACATTTTAATAAACTCGCTCATTGGCTGATAGGCTTCCTTATGTTATGGCAAGAGCATCAAACATCCTTCCCCTTTTCAATAATTTGAGTGTTTTTTGTTTTAATATGCATGTCACTGCTCTAGATTCAGCAATAGGCCCAGATGTAAACATGTGCAACCACATTCCTTGCCTACGCTGGCAGTGCAGTTAAGTTTGAAATACAATAAATGACTCATTACATGAACCCTGTCAAAAACAGAATCAATGTCTGTCTACACAAGGGTAGATAGACGGTAACTCTGAGATTTTCACAGATAATGACTAATGTCTGTTGTCATTGTGAATACAAATTCTAGTTACATTAGACTCAGTAATTATATTCACAGTAGTTTTTACTTATATTTAAAATAAGTGTTGAAAGTTGCTTAGGTGCTGAATCATATTGATTATGCCATTAGTAAATAATGGATAGAATGTGAATACCTTTACAAACTATGCAGCTCTGTACACAAGGACCTTGAGCAATGACTCACCCTGAAATGTTTTATTCTTAACACTTTTTACTATAAAATGTATGCATTGGTATAAATGTATGGAAATTCAAGAATTTTGAGATATGAAAGAAAAAAAAGTCTTAAGAAAAATATTTGTTTTTTTAATATTTATTTATTCAGAGAGAAGGAGACAGAGAGAAAAGAGAGGGCTGGGGAGGGGCAGAGAGAGAGAGAGAGAGAGAATCCTAACCAGGCTCTGGGCTGTCAGCACAGAGCCCAAGGTGGGGGGAGGGGCTCTGTTTCATGAACCATGGAATCATGACCTGAGCCAAAATCAAGTTGTTTGCTTAACCAACTGAGCCACCCAGGCTCGCGGTCTTAAGAAAAGTTTTAATTCAAGCTTGAGGAATTTGAAATCTGAAACATCTAGTGCCTACCTAGAGTTTCACTGACAGAGTAAGAGATGTAGCCTGAACAAACTTAAGTGAGAGGATAAACAGGTACAGTTTACATTACATTTGCCCAAAACAACAGACTAGGCAGGGTGGCACCAGCTAGACAAAGTCTGCAAATATAGCCTCAATTGTTTGTTTAAAGGGATGAGATATATAGGATATATATGTATCCTTGGATAATGTTAATTATAATAATGGGGTGACAGTTGTGAATCAGACAGTTCACGGGGAATGCCTGATTCATAATTGCTACCCCATAATTATATATAAAACTATTATGTCACTTAAGGTACATAGTCTACAAAGCAGAATAATAGGTTTATTGTGGTTTGTTAAGTAATAGATACTGACTCTGTATAGTCCTTACTCAGTTTTGATGCCTTTATGTGTAGGCACTACCTTAAAATGCATTTCTGTTTGGGATTGTTTACTTGTTCCCCATAGGTTCCATCATAAAGACTAAGATCCTTACTATGTGGTAGACTGTTAGTCTATTCCAATTTACTTTCCTGCAGTACTTCTCCCTGATTCTTCCCCATCCCATTAATGTCGGTGTTGACTTTGTGACCTGCTCAATATAATATGAGAGAAAATGACATGTGTCATTGCAGAACAGAAGCTTTAAGAGCCAACATACCCTCTGCCAATTTCCTCCTTCCAGGACTACTACCAGCAGCGCTCCCGATAAAGGCTGCTCCATCACCTACGACCCAAAGTTAAGGTGACAAGGGACCGAGCTGCAGCTGACCTGTGTAATAGCTCTGTAACATAAATGAAAATTTTACGTCTGCTGTGTTAAGCTGCAGAGATTCTGATATTGTTTTTTCCTGCAGCATAAATTTAACTGATTCTGAGAGACACATTTTGACTTCTGATTTTGGTCATGATCTGGTACTTTATTTTCCAGCCACTATGCTGTATCACCGCTAGTTCTTTCCTCGATACCAATCAATATTTTGTAACTCAAGCCATTCTAAATATTACAGCCAATGAAATCTTTTGAAAGAAGTTTGATTTCATAACTAATAAAATTAATTCAGAGGCTAGAGAATGTCTCATAGTCTACCCCGTACTGACTCACATCTGACACCTGATCATTCTCCAGCATCCCCCAGATTCCTCTGCTCCAACAGTAATGGCCCTCTTATGTCCTTGATCACTCCCTACATACTCCATTCTGACACAGGAACACTGTCTAACATCTGCCTGGCATGAATTCTCCCCTTCCATTTGGCATTCTTCTACTCTGCTTTCAGATCTCAACTGAGTCATTATTTCTCAGGGAAGCACCCAAATTTCCTAAGCAGAATAAGAAATCTTAATCACTTTTGAAGTCACAAAACTGAATAATAGAATTGATAGAATGATATGAGCTGTAGCTAGGTACTCAAATTGGAAATGAAGACTATCATTTATATTAGTCTCACTCTTTTAATGTGTATTTTTAAATTTATTGGATCAAAATGGGATATCACATATTGTTTAGAATATTTGTACTTTCTGACTCCAATCCTTAAAAAAAAGAAAAGGTATATGAGATATGTTTTCCTTATCACAGGTAAGGACAGTGGGTTTTAGGGATGCTCAGTTACTTGCCAAATGTTATCAGCTTTCAGAGTTATTAGAATTCAGTTTTCTCTGTGTCAAAATTTTCTTTCCAGTATAACATACACTTGAAGAAACCAAACAAAGGTTATTTTATGGATAAATCTATTGTTTTATTTTCCTCAATGAAAGCCAGAGGGAAATTACAAAATTTGTGGTTGTCCTGACACTTGCTGAATTACTTAGATCTTAAAAAGTGAATACTGCTCTATAAATGTCTTAGTTTGAGTCTTTAGTTCCCCTGCTCTGAATCTTTTGTGATATTTTATGTCAATCAAATCCAAGTAGTAATTCAAGTGAGATGCATACCATAGTTTAGAAGAGTTCATTAGACTTGATGGCCTCAGGTTTCTTAAGTAAACTGGCTTCTTACTAGACCCACTATGTTGCCTTGACTTGTGTTCTACTGAAGATATATCTCTGTCTCAAATTTCCACAATCTGCCGACACTGACTTGGCTAGGTAATTGTCTCTTTATAGGTCTTATTAATAATTCAAATGAAAATTTTTCTGTGTTAGTACTGAGAATGTACTTTTCTTCTAGTGGCCAGACATGAGTATAAGGTTACTGTGATATGTGGAAAACACAAACAGGACCCCAATTAAATTACTGGACACTAAGGAAGAAAAGACCAGGAAAATATGTATTCTCTTATACCCAAGGCTGTAGGCTCCATGAAAGCAGGAATTTTGCCTGTTTTAAAATGTCAGTATTTTAAAAAAGGTAACTATATGAGGTATGTATGTATGTGTTAATTAGCTTGATTGGGGTAATTTATTTTACATACAAGTCATTTTGTATGCCTTAAATATTAATTTTCAATAATACGTACTTAAAATTTCTCTGTTTTTTAGAATGTTTTGGTACCATACATTATAAGATGTTTTTATTACTTAGTAAAATGTTACTTAGTACAAAAATACTGGTTTTGGTCACTATTTCCCCCGAAATCCCAGTCTTCCTTTCAGTTCCCCCGAAATCCCAGTCTTCCTTTCAGTTCCTAAAGCATTGTTGTGATAAATTAAATATCAAAATTAAGGCATAGACTACTGAAATATACTTTTATTGTGATACCTAAGTATAGGACATTCTTGTGCATTTTGAAAATAAAGACATTCAAAAAATCTCCTAATCTCAAATATGTTGGGTAATTCTTAGGTATGATTCTTCCTACAAGGTAATATCAGGAGCAAAGTATCCCGTGCATGCTTCATAGGTACTAGAAAGGCATATTTCTTTCAAATATCCAGAATGAAGCACATATATGAATGTCATAGCTTCTTTTTCTTCCTCCTCTATCTCCAGACACTTTCTCAATTAAAATATGAAGCAATTTTCAAACATAGATTTAAAATGATAGGAAGCATTCTAAATTATTTAATTTTAGATAATAAAGGCAAATATTAGCTTTGAATTACTTATTAAGAGGAAATGATTACTTTACCTTAGAGTTTTAAAGCAAAGTGAGAGCATTTACTGCTGCCTTGAATAGAAATGCACACATACACACACAAACTTCCTTTCAGTAATATTCTCTCATTCTCTCTCTACTTTCACCTGAAATCTTTATTGCTTGAGTTATTCCAAATTTTTCTACTACACAAATTCTGATTTTAGCCATTTTATACAGATGGCCTGGATTTCCATTGTGAGGGTGAACATTAGAGGAAGTCAAATATATCAGAGGTCTGGTTGTACAGAGTTTATGTGATAATAATGCACAAATGGTATGTGTATAATTCATTAAGACTATTGGATATTGCCGAGAATGTGTGTTATCTGGTATTTCTTAAGTTTATTTTCTAAACAAACATTCCCTGTATTTCTATGAGAGCATGATGAGGTAAACATGTGCTTTTGTCTAATGGCGACATTAATATCTGATTACATCTTAAGGCGGTGGTCCAAAAGTTATGAAAAGAAGCCATATTGAGAAATCTAGCTCATGCTAACATCCAAGTACTACACTATCTGTTTCTGGAGATGAAAGATCTAACTTTTTATTTCTTGTTTTGTTTTTGCTGTATGGATCATAATAGCTCTTCTATCCATTTGTAAATGAGACATTTCATGTCATTAGTTTGGTAGTAACATAGTGAACCCCTATCACAAGCTGAATTTGTCTATCATCATGTATTCCAGTGCATCCTTTCCCTTTAATCACTTCATTAAATCTGGGACTATTTCTGCATCTCTGTGTGTACACAGATGGAAACCTTATGGGGAACCCATCCTCACTTTCAAACAAAGCTGTTTATTCCCATTAAAAATTTCTAATATATATTGTGCTTATGGTTGGGTGCTCACCATATTATAGAAAATCTTTAACAAAAGAAAAACATATTTCAAATTTGTTTCAAACATTTGTAGTGATGTCACAAGAAGCATCACCAAAAAAACCAAAACTCGCCTGCATCATCTTCTCCTATTATTTATTAATTTATTTATTTATTTAGGGCTATTTAGCTAGACAAATAAAAATCTGGCAACCCTCCTTCAAAAAATAGGCCCTAATTTTATATACATCATTATAATTCATTTATTCCTTCAATAAGCATGTATGTTTTGCTCTGCACTACATTCTAGTCCATGAAAAAATAATTTAAGAAAACAGTCATATGGCATTGTGACTGGGTTTCCCCCAAAAGAGACCCTGAGAAAAGAATGTCAATGCATGTACATTATTTTGGAGTTGCATGGAACTCACTTAAGGAGGTGAGCAAGTGGGAAGGAAAACTGGTAAAGGAAGGGAGTCAAAAAAAGAATGTTATTTATACCATACGGAAATTCTGGGAAATGCTGTAAAACACCATTGAGGTCTGAGTGGTCTGAGTATTTAGGTACTTGGGTGGGTTGAGAGGTAAAAGACTAGGAGGGTAAAGGGTGGAGAGAGAACTTGGCTGGATGGTGGTCTTGGTAATTCACAAGCACATTTTGTCGCTCTGGCCGAGAGAGCAGGCATCTAGTGTTCTAGGCAGAAGAGAGGGAGAGAGAGAGAGAGAGATGCATGAACTGGCCAAAGTGGACTACAGGGATATGGACAGGACATTTATGTCATCTCCTACAGGCCAACTGGGGTCTTTAGTATGTGTGTTTGTATCCTCTGGATAATGACAGAGAACCTAAAAGATGGAAACATTAGTCTAGGAGTTAAAACATACAAATTCTGGTTCCACATTGACAACTGTAGTAGGCTTTGCTGTTCTTTTCTTTTTTATTATTTTTATTAATTTATTTATTCTGAGGGAGGGAGAGGAAGAGAGGGAGAGAGAATCCCAATCAGGCTGTACACTGTCAGTGCAGAGCCCCATGCGGGGTTGATCTCAGAAACCATTAGGTCATGACCTGAGCCAAAATCAAGAGTTGGAAGTTTAACCAACTGAGCCGCCCAGGCGTCCCCTGATGTTCTTATTTTTATGTAATCTGTGCTTCTGAGATACTATTAATCTTGATCCTCAAACATTCATGATAGAAAACAAAGGTGATTTATATGATGTTAATTGTGAGAACTGGAGCTCCCTTCACACCTCTGCCAAATCATCGTTTGATCATCTAAGTGGTTTTTCACAAGTTGGCATCCTCTATTCTCCTTTCCAGCTTAATTTCACAAGAGTGAAACCTTACACTATATTTTGAACTGAAAGTGGCAAATACAATACCAATGACTAGTGAAAAAGTGCTGCAGCTACTGACACCTTGCTAATGCCTAAGAATGGTCTTGTAAAGTCACTGAAAGCCTACATTAAAAGTGCAACCATGAGCATTCTCTTGCTGCCTTGCTGTTGGATTAAATAATAAGAATCAGAGGTTCTCAATATCCCAACATTCACTTTTTTTTAAAACTCTTTTTGTAGGCCTCTTGCCTTTCTACATGAGTGCATGAGAACTGGGTTTGAGGGTCATTTGTGTTAGATACAACATTTTATTAAACGTCTCTTAGCCATTCTTTCTTTTCTTGAAAGGTGTGTATGCCACTCTCCCAGGATAAAGGTTGACTTACCATAGAGCCTCTTATTTAGGTTTCTTGATCAGCTCAGTCATTCAGTAATACTCAAACATGCTACAATGCCAGGATAAACAAAGGTCAAGCAGTTTGCTCTGATTAGACTGTGACACTAAAATTCTATGACTCTTTATAGATATTTATGCCCCTGCTTGCACTATGCCATGAAGTGTGAGCTGGCCTGTGTGCACTAGTGGCTATGATCTTGCTGTGCTTTAGCTGAGAGAGTGGAGATATATATATATCTCCAGATGTATACCAGATATATACATCAGATATATACACAGGCTGAATACTGAATACACCTGAATGAACAGCAATATAGTGAATTAAACTTCATTAGTCTCTGGTATAAAGGTATCATATGTTTTTCAAATGTCAAAACCAAAGTGATATGTGTGTCAGTTTAATGACTATTCAGAAAGAACAAACTTGAAAATACCCTTCTGTGAGTTTGCTGCTGACAGTTTATCATGATTGAAAATGGAATGTCTTGTGTTCATGAATTTTGAACATGGATAAATAGTGTGTCCTTATGTTCTCCTTCAACTAAGATGCTGTTGCTGACCTCCCACATTTCATATCCATCATGAGATGAAACCCCATTAGCAAAGTTCACTTCAGAATTTGTCCTCGTCAATGCAAGTTTGTCACAAAATATTCCATTCTCCTGCGTGAGACTGTGAAGGAGTCATTATAGGGAGATGTGTTGGATAAACTTAAAGCAACAGCGCATTGTTGTGATGAACTCATTAGCATTGCCACTGCTTCAGGAATTTTTTATATCATCTATAAGATAGGACAAATAGATAAACAAAATCTCATTAAAATCTTGATGGATATCCAATACTAAGCAATTTATTCCCCTTTGTTCAAAGGAAGGCGCCACATGTGCATTTTTGTTTCTGACAAGGAAGATGAATTTTTCTGTATAATCTATTTTCCCCATACTTTTCCTTATGTCTTGACCATGCTTATCTGAATGGGATCAGTTGTACTGAACCAGCAACCAGTGCTTTAATAAGAGAAAATTTGTACTCTCTTTTGAGTCTTGAAGTGTTTTTTGTTTGTTTGTGTTTGTTTTTATTTTATTTTTTAATATCAGGAGAACAGGCCAAAGTGTAACTGACAGATGGAGGCTGGAGCCTTGTAGGGTAAGGCACAAGTTTCATTTAATTTGATCCTATACAGAACAAAGCACAATGCCAAGTATAATGCTTTCTGATGGATTTTGATTAGCTGTGCTTGGCTAGCTCCTCTTTACATTACTTCAGTTCACACTCATTTTGAAGACTAGATGGAATTTCTTCATAGCAGTGGCATGTCCATTTGGGGCAGGGGATAATCAAGCCTGGCTACTATTTCCCTTGCTTACTCACATACACAATAACCTGCTTTCCCTGCTGCTTTACAAGAATTATTGAAATATTTTCTCCCTATTGCCAGCTGGATCAGTCTCTGTGACTTCCTTATATTTGATTATAAATATTGTTTCAAAAATAAATGCATTATTCCTTGGAATACAAAAATAGGATGGGAAGTCACCTTGAGTTTTGCTTGGTGTTTCTCTTGTCTTCAGTATAAAACACAATCTGAGTCCTCCCTGAGAATGAGAATCTTATTCCTAATGACCTCAAAGAAAGAAGATTCCATAACCTTTCAAAATTCTACCCTCTATTTATCAAGCTGCAATATTGACTTTTTTTAACCTGTTTCTGGAGATTAGGCTTATCTCACCCTATTTTTTTCTCCACTCAGTGAAGATAGGAAAAATATGTCTGTGTCTGGGGTTTTCTTTATCAAGCTTGTGTGCTTTATTAATGTTTATAAGACTTTTAGATAAATTATATTTAGCCTATTTATTTCTTCCTTTTCTTTTCTTTTTTTTATTCAATTATTATTCTATTCTTATGGCAACTAAAACAGCCACTTTTGAATAACAAGGAAATGAAGTCATTATATTCAACTTAATAAAGCTAAGTAAAAATTATATTTCTGCAGTTAAGTTTGCCTGAAAGTTTAAAGGATCTAAACTGTTAGGGCAAAGATTGATACTTAACATTTTCTATATTTGATGTGCATCTTTTCTCATAATTTCCTTGAAATGAGAGATATGGGGAGACATCATTTGTCTCAGAAAAGTAATACACTGTTATTTTAATACATACATCAATTATTTTATTTCAATTTCTAGTTCAAATATAACACACATAAAAAATCCACAAGGAGAGAATTGACAGTACTAGCAATTTGGAAATAGAAACTTGGAGCTGAAGAGGAGGTCTGGTCTAGACATGAAGATTTGGTAACCTTAACATTGATGTGAACAAGTAGCTTAGTGCACATGGATGAAGACTGAGATTTCTGAATCTCAGAAATCTGCTCATAACAGTTGGTGATGAAACACCCCAGGCCTTTTGACAGATCCCTTCCTCTCTCTTTCTCCCTGTCTCTCTCTGCCGTACATGTATGTGCATGCACATACGTACACACACACACACACACACACACACACACGAGTAACCTATTAACCTCCAAGCCATCAAGAATTTGAAGGGCCTTGCGCCAGCTGGCTCAGTGTTTTTTTGTTTTTGTTTTTGTTTTGTTGTTGTTTTTTTTTTCCTGGTGATATAGTCTGCAGGCTGTTCTTATTTTGCACATAGTATGACCCCTTGTTCTCTATACTCACTTCTTCAAGAACAGAAAAAACATGACATTTTTTTCCATTTTGCTTTAGAAGATCTCCATTGATAAAGACCAAATCCTCTGGGTTTTATTACCATGAATTTTGCAATAAAATGTTTGCTATTTGCTCACTTAAATTCAGGTTTAATATTCTGCTTTTCAAGTTCTTGCCTACCTGGCTAAAATTGCTTATGCTTCTGCTGGACCCTAATAAGATGTGTTTGCTTACTAATGTAGTATATTTGCCTTTCTATATGTATTTTCTCTAAATGCAATTTCAGAGTGTAAAACCTCTTACATTTTGCAGGCTGTGAGGTAAAGCCAAAATAATTTGATCCAGACCATTTTAGAAGGTACAAGAAGGGCAACTTAGAAGCTGTGTAATTTATATTAATTGCAGAGATGTACGAGTCATAATAGTCTGGGTTCAAATACCAACTTAATGCCATTGTGACTTTATATCCATCTCCCAACTGCTAAACCTCATTTTAGTCATCTCTTTAATAGATAAAAATGTCACACCTCATTGATTAGCTGGGACATTTATAAGAAATATGCAATCCCTAGTAGATAGTGGATGTTCAATAAATGTGCGTTGTCTTTTATCTATGTTGCTGTTTCTATATTCAAACACTAGGCCTTCTTCCATCCTATTAACCTTTATCAATAAAGGGAACCTTACCCCAAGATGACAATTCAGATATAAATATAATATTCATAGGAATATGTGTATGTATTTGGGGAAATTAAAAAATTGAATTTCATACATGAAGTTTTATTATCTATAGGTAAAGAGAATCTAACGATCTTAAAATATGGAAGGTAATTTAGATTTATGATATGATAATCTTAAATATTTTTATAACTTATTGAAAATTGATTTTCTTTAATTGATTACATTGCTTTACTAATGATTTCTAATTCTTACTAGTGACTAATTTTATCCTACTGTTTACATATAAATATCACTCAGATACTAAATAAAATCTATTAAAAATTCTTTTTTCCTAAAATGAGGTTCCATGGCTAAATTTAACTATAATAAGAAGTTTGTAAGTAAGCAAACATCATGACAGTTTTACCAAAAATCTCCTCTCCAATAATAAAATGGCAACATGGATTCACTGTACTAATATAGTAAGAAAGCTACCAAACCCATCTCCATAATGAATACCATTTCAATTTTGGTGGAATATATATGACATAAGAATGATCTTAAGGATGGACTTAAGTTAAATTGTTTTCCCAGAGTCAGAGACAACAGGTGTCTACCAGTATACCAAGAAGCAACATTTTAATGTTGACCGTGTCTCTATGGTTATTCTGACATTGACACATGTACATTAGTCTCTTCTTCAATTGCACTTCATGAGCAATGATTAAAATTAGTATTACTATTTTCTTACAGGACAGGACAAAATCAACCCTGATTTTGCCACTCCTGTTTTGCATGATCTTTTTTGTTGTTATTGTTCTTGTTTTGTTTTTTTAAAACACTTTGTATTTTCTGATCTACTTTACCCCCATATTTGTTAATCTTCCTTCATTCTTAATCTTTTTGTCTATTTGCTTTAGATTCCTGTATGTCCATTGCTCCCTCATTACTATAAAGCACATTTTGCTTTTCCCAATTGATTTCTCTAACTGGTCAATTAAGTAAAAGTCTCACTCCCTCACTGCACTTTTCAGCCTGACTAATCTCATGTACAAATGAGGCATGATTGGCTAAAATGGCAGGGGAACTTCCCTTTATTTGTTAGGCATGATTCTGATCAATCAGAATTATAAGAAGTAATTATGAATACAGGCACCATTGCTAGAATGTATGTGAGTACCTCAAGTAACACTACAAGAAGTTGCCTTGACTTGAAATTTTGAATGCAGGTATGTGTTTGACTGCACTAATAGTGCCTTAAGGGAAAAGTAGAAATCATTTTGTGCCTCTGTTTGTAAAGCAAAAGGAAAATACTGAAATATTAGGATATTCTTGAGACATATATCACAGACCAAATAGGGAGCCAGAGCAAAAACATGAGATAATAATAATGGGTTAATCATCAAATACTGTTTCTGTGTGTTTTATAAATAACAAATCTTAATTTAATCCTCTCAGCTTCCTCAGGTAATAAGTATATCATTGACACCAATTTTATAGATAATAAAACTCAGTTTCAGAAAAATAAGAACAATAGGCTAAAGAAGTTCTGCTTTGGTCTTAGTGACATTAGAAGCATTGGGGCCATAAAGACAAAGGAGTGGCATTCGTTGGCTTGTTTTATGTCAGAGTCACTCTGGCTATGTTTAAGAATAGCATAAAAAGGTAAGGGAAGAAGCTGGAAATTATTAGGAGGCCATTGTAATAATCTGGACAAGAGAAGAGAGTGGCTCAAATTAAGAAAGTAGCAGGTGTGATGGTGAAAAATGGTCAGATTTGGGAAGTGCTTTAGAGATAAGGCCTATAACATATGTTGAGAGAGTGAATGCAGGCTCTGAGGGAAAAGGCTATATCCAGAATGTCAACTGAGGTTGTTATTTAAAGTAACTGGAAGGCTGGCCTTGTCAGTAACTAAGATAGGGAAGATTGTAAGAAGAGCAGTTTGATAGGGAAGGGAGAATGGCAGCTGAATTCTGGACATGTTAAGTGTAGATGTCTATTAGACAACAAAGTGAGTATGTTATATAGATAATTATATATTTAAGATGGGAGTGATCAGGGAAGAACTTAATGCTGGTGATATCATATTGTTATAAGAATATATATGGTCATTTAAATAGAAGAAATCAAAATGATTGCAAGGAGGGATGAGAGAAATCCAAAAAGATGACAAAAGATAAGTAATCACTGAGAAAGAAGGAAGACAGAGCAAGCATATGTCTCCAAAACCATGTGAAAGAATAATTGTAGAAGAAGAGAGTGATAACATATTTCTGATAAATCAGGTAAGGTGGAGGCAGAGAATTAACTATTGGATTTGGCAACATGAAGGTCACTGGAAACCCTGACAAGAGGATTTTTTGACAAAGTAATGATTATGAGAGCTTGATTTGATTGATTCAAAGATAATACTCTTAGATATACTTAGAATACTCTAAAAATACTCTTAGAAAGAGTATACAAAGTAGTTCCAAGAATTTTTTTCTGTAATAAAAAAAAAAGTTTAGTAGTTAAATACAGGAATAAGGTGAAAAAGACTCTTTAAAAATAGTGGAGATATAACAGAAGGTTTTTACGTTGTTAGGAAAGATAGAAGAAGTTGCTGAGAATTCCTTCAACCATGTCCTTTAATCAGAAGAGGAGATGGGATCTCTTGGGTAGAAGGGGTTGTCCTTTGCTGATACCTGGAAAAGTACCTCAGTGATAGATGAGGCAGAGATGGGAATTTGGTGATGGGGGACTGTGGAAGTTCTCTTCAAATTATTTTGGTCTTCTTAGTAAGATTGGAATAAAGATCATCATCTAAGAGTAAGAATGGAGCAGGAGTTTTGGAGGTCTGAAAATTGGGGTAAAATTCCATTATGTCCTCCTAAGTGTTAGATCATGAGTTTAAAGTGAAACTAATCAATATGATTTTCTCCAGCCATGCTTGGTGGTGAAGATTTAGCATGGAAGTAGGCAGAAATGTATACTGAAGTAGTTGGTGTCTCTGGCTTAGAAAATATGATAAATGGGAGAGGGTCAGAAAAGTTGAAGGTGTTTACCGAATTAGGGATTTAATCTGGTTACAGAGAGAACTAAGAACATGATATGGCTAAAGGGAAATGGAAAGTTAGCAAGGACAATAGATTATTATAGCTCTTGATGTAGTTACAATATCACTGTAATTACATTTGTATCTTCTTTAACTGAAATCAGCTTGAAACAAGGAAATGTGACATGTTTGGCCACCAAACATTTGTTAAATATATATTTATAAACAAATAAATACATCATAAAACTGAATAAAAAAGTTATTTTACATTATTTTCTCAAATTTACAAATTCCTTATTAATTATTTTTAGAGAAGAAAAACAATTTCGCTATTGAATACAATATTCTACTTATAAGATGAATAACTGCTGTTATACAAATAAATATATAAAAATAACAAAATAAATAGAAATAAATAATACCACTCTATATACTATGATATATTAGGCAACTAGATTGGGAATAGAGATGTAATAGAATTATTGTACCTAGTAGAAGCATCTTGCCTAGTTCTGAGTTAGGTGGACATTACATATGGCAAGTGAGAAACTCCTTCTCAAGTATGCATGCTGGTGGTCATTTGTAGAGTGTCATCAATGCTAATGTCTTATATCTGTGCTTTTAAAATTTATGAAGTACCTCCATATTTGTTTTTCATAAGAACACCATGTATTAATCAGCACAGTCCTACAAACCAATCTTACAAATTATTCTTTTGAGACTCAGGGAAATTGAATTATTGCCCAAGATCATGTAGATAAATTTATAGCAGATTTAAATCTAGTACACTGAACTCTAGTTTGTTGTAGGAATAATATCTCTTCAGCAATATTTGTGAGTAGATCAATTAAAGCATAGCTTTGCCACCACAAAAGGAATCTAAATGTTCCAAATTTTCCCATAATGTTCACTCAAATACATACATACACAGACACACACAATATTTTGAATGAATACTTGTTAGGATATTCTAAACATGGGTTTTGAAAGCCCTTATAGACATTGATCAGTACACTATTAATATATTTCTCCCAAGTAGTGAAAATGTATTTTTGAAATTATATACTCTTCTCCATCATAAGGACCTAAATAATGACTCGGATAATTACATGTGGTGGAAAGAAAAGGGGACTGGTCTGTGCACACATATATGCATGAAAATCCACACATCATTTGGGGATATAGAGAAACAGAGCTAATGATTGTACTCAGTAAACGTTATTGTATTGCATTTATTTTAGGGTTGCTAGCCAAAGAGTCCTAGTCTAACTCAAGCAATGCAGATGTATTTTAAAAATATGTGTAGACACAATGGCCATAAAATCTCTTAACAGCAATAGCAATAAAACTTTGCATGTAGATAACAATATACCCTCAGGAATGGAAGTGTTTAATATCACTTTACGTTATATAATTTCTTTGTCATTAGAAATTTGCAAATCTCTGTCATCATTGGCATTTCTCTTCCCCTCATTCTTTTTTTACTACATCTGTCACTGATACCCTGTATAGATTCCTGACCTTTGGCTTTTGCTTATTTGTAGTTTCTAAATACTCATAACGTAAGCCCACTTACTGTCAACCATTGCCTCTCCTGCTTCATCCTTTACATATGTACCCAGTCTCACTGTCTGTTCTGATTAGGAATTGCTTGACTCTTTCATATTTTCTAGTTATAGTTGCCAAAGGAGATGATCTCCCTGTGTCCAACATTGTCCCTCTTTGAAGATATAAATCTTTTCATGCCAGACCACTTCATTTGGTGCTGGTTGGCTTATGATTATGGTTCCTGGATTCATTCAGTTGTGGCCAAAGCATATGTGATGGAATGTGGCCCCTAATAGTTTCTCTCAGGTAGAAAACTTGCTGTGGGGCAGCATCTTTGCTAAGAGAATATGAGTATGGTAGCTGCTATGATTGACCTTTATATGATATTTCAATGTCTGGGGAAGATTTATAAAAAATGAGGTCACATATCATAATTATTACTCATTTTACCTGGTCTGTACCCTGCATGGAGCAGACAGAGTTCCAATCTTATCTTTTATCACTTATGTTTGCTGGCATCTACATAAAGGTCCTTTTTGAATTCCTTTAAATAACTCAGATAAAATAATAAAACTCTTATATTAGGCGCTGGATAGCAAAACAATGTGATTTAAAAAGTTGTTGAATTCCATTAAGCTATATTAATTTAAAGTAGTAAGTGATCCTGTTCTTTCGCTCTACATACTTTCTTTCTACAAACTACTAGCATCAGTGAAAGTGGAGATTTGTGTATAGCAGTTAATACGCATATATCATAGTTTGGGGAAAAACAGAAACAACTTAAGAAAGATGGATCACATTACAAATGCTAAAGTCTTTTTTGAACCAACAGATCTTTAAATCATTTTTTCAGGTTTTATTTGCATATAATATGGCAGTGCACATGGGAAGTCATAAGCACTCTGATACAGAAACTGGGATAATTTGATCTTGTATTTTCCCCTTCATATGGACATAAAAAATTATGAAATACCAATAACAACTTGATGTCACTTTATTCAGAATGAAATATGAGGTTGAAAAATAGAAATTGTGATTATGTAGGTATATTATTTACCTTTAGCAGCCCCAAACATAACCTTTAAAAAAGCAAACTTTTGCTACCTCAAATTTTCTTTCAGTCAAGAACTCATAAGTAGCTTAGCTGAAGTGTCTCATCTGTCTTTCACTGTTTCAGAGAGTCTAATGGAGTGGCAATCAGGCTTTGAGATGGGCTGCTGTGAACTATAAGCTTGCGTGGGCTGAAGTTTCCTTTCACTCCCAAGGGTCTTGGCACGAGGTCTGAGTTCCTTGCTACATGGGCCTCTTGCTGCATATGAGGAGCCTCACATTCCTCCAGAGCATGGGCTCCAAAAGAAAGGACAAACAGGAAGGTGTGATGCCTTTTATGACCTAGTCTGTAAAGTTGTACACTTTTACTTTATTATTATCTCCCAATGTATGTATTTTTTGAAAGTGAGTATCAAGTCCAAGTTACACTCAAAAGAAGAAGGCTTCTTCTTTTTGAAGGGAGTTTCAGAAAATGTGTGGGCATATTTCAAACTACCATAAGGAATACGGGCACATTTACTCAGGATTTTTTTTTTTTCCGGGCAGAAGATGAAATTCTGTAAAGGTAATGCCCTTTCTCTGAACAAAGTGGCTAAGGGAGTTTTCCTTGCATATATGGCATTGCTGTTGGTCTGTGACTTTGCTTCCAAGGCCACAATTTCATGGAGCAAAGATGAGTGCTGCCTACAGCAGCTAGCTGGAAGCCAGACAATGACACGGACTCTGGAGCACTGTGCCAATTAAGGACACAATCTATGGAATGCATACAACCACACCTATTCACTGCCCTCCTTTGGGGAGCGTGATTTTAAGGCTATATTAGGTTTTTATTGCTATTATAAAACATAATCAGATCATAAAAACACAAATTTATTATCTCACAGTTCTGTAGTTCAGAAGTCTAGATTAATTTGGCAGGTTCCTTTGCCTGGAGTCTGACAGGGTCAAAATGAAAGTGTCAGCTGGCCTAGGCTCTTATCTAGAGGCCCTGAGGATGAATCTCCTTCCAATCTTATTCAGGTTGTTGGCAGAATCTAATTCTTTTCAGGTATAAAACTGAAGTCCTCATTTCTTCATTGGCTGTCACCTGGGGTTCATCTTTAACTTCTGAATGCCCTTCTCTGGTTCTTACTCATGGACCCCTATGTCTCAGAGATAACAAAGGGGTATCAAATCATTCTCCTACTTGCAATCTCTCTGAATTTTCTTTTTGCCACATCTTTTGACTCTAGCTGGAGCAAGCCTTTGTTTTAATCTCATGTAATTAGATTGAGCCCAACTGTGGATATAATTAAGGTTACATACCTCAAAATAGGGAGATTATTCAAAGTTTCATACCAGGAGGGATGACTTTTTAGCACCAGAAAATATTCACATGCATCCATGCTTTTCACGTGTATCTTTCCAATAGTCTTTGATTCTGGGCATAATTATACCTGAAGATATTTCTGCTCCCAGGATCCCAAAGGAACTTCACAAAAATCTCAGAAAATAAATGTGTGTGTGTGTGTGTGTGTGTGTGTGTGTGTGTGTTGTGTATCTGAGGGGCAGAGAGTATATTTCTCTTAAGACACACATGTATGTGGTAATGAAAGTCAAAGGTGGCATCTGTCCACCTGAAATATCTTCCTAATTGTGTCCTTCCCTTCTCTTTAAGAAAAAAACACCATCAGTTTTTGCAAAACTCTTTTAAAAACAACTAATTATGTGAAAACCATGGTAAATATAACATAGAAAAGAACAAAGGTACAAGAATTCTTAAAGGCCCATTAATAATTGTCACCCTGATCTTCATTGAAATGTAAATAGAATTAGATTTGCCCTTTTTCAGTTGCCCTCTTAGTCCTGCACTGATTGGCCTCCTCCTACTCTTGTCTTGAAATTTCATCCTGCCCAGCCCTTTCCCCCAACATACTACTCTGTGCATACATCAGTGACAGCATTTATCACTGTCTCTAATGATCTTGACTTCTATCTCTCCTAGTTTTGTTTTTTTTTTAACTTCACAATATTAAAGGACAAGAACTGTATCTAATTCATTTCTCAATATCCAGATCCTAGCATAGTAACGGGAATATACTAAGAATGTATATGAGTAAATGCATGAATGAATATACATTGGATTTTCTCTCCTCCCTTTGGTAAGTCTCAGTCTGGATATACTACCTTAGCCTAAGGAGGCACAAAAGGTAATATGTGTCAAATGTTTACATGATAGACCCAAAGAGATCAAGGAAAGTAATTTACATCTCACAACAAACTCCTCAGGACTGTACAATCTAATACAACAAAGTTATCCTAAGTGTTTGTGCATATGTTCTATGAAATCTCATTTTTAACATATTGATTTTTTTTTGCTGAAAATGTATTGCACATAGAAGCACTAAAATGATCTTTGACTTAAGCATAAATAAAACAAATTATTTCACTTTCCTTTTTATTATCAAAATGGTCACTTTTTTCATTTAAACTCTTGGTAGGGTCATACGGCTTTGACCTATCAAGCTTTCATTTCCTGCTGTCTGAAATGAAACATCTCTCCCACCTGTAACTGACAAGAGTCCCATTTCTTGTGGGATTGATTTCTTTCATCTCCTTTTTCATACCCTTATCTTTCTTTTACTTTCTTCCTTTCCTTACAGTGATAAGGTCTCTATATTTTCTTGTTGTGTTCACCTTCATGCTTTTGTCCTTCATGTATCAGTTTTCATCTTCTTAATTTATATATTCTCTCTCCATCTTCTTCTCCATTTATTTGTGGTTTTATCTTGTCTTTCTCTGTTTTATCTAATTAAGCCACTTCAGCTATAAAACAAACTAATACTTTATGTACTTTTAAGAAAAAATTCTATTAAAAATAGTGTCAAATAAAGTATGGTAAGTCATCAATTATTATCAGACATTACAATTTTAGAGATATTTAAATATAAAAATGTGGCCCTTAGAACTGAAAAATTCGATTTTATCATGTGGACTCTAAAAAAGACATTTGATATTCAAAGGTTTACCCACTTTTGTTGTGGTTTTTATTCTTATGTGAAATAGAAGATACCTTCCTTTGATGATTCTGCATTGACTGTACTGATCTAGAAAATGCCTGGCACGCAGAAAGCATCAATAACAACAATCCACTAAGACTATTTGAAGTCTAAATCAATTAATCCAAGTAAAGCATTAAACGTGATGAACCTCAATCTATGAACTCATATTTAATTTCTTTAAATTAATATAATCCTGATTAAGAACACCTGTGCATAATAATGTGGAAAAATCCATATTTTTGATTATTGAAGCCACTTCCACTTTCCTTTCTAGAATATGGGATGTTTAATTGTTATAAGCAATTTTAATCCATCAAATATGATTACTACTAAAATATCTTTTGTGGAAACCTTTAGTGCTCCTTTGATGTGAAGTAATTTTCTGCTTCTCCGTGGCCAGTGAGAAACTTTGCTGAGTACAAACACCAATGCCCTCCTACTACACAGACACCTTCCCTGAAGTCATACCACAGCCCTTTTCTTCCCAAGACCCACTGAGATACTAGGGTTCAGAAGTTTACTTCTGTTCATTTCCCAGGGTGTTTTGCTTTCTCCACTCCCTCCAAACCATCATGCATAATCTTTCAGGGAATTTGGGCTGTTTATAAAATACTAAAGATAGAGTCACATATTTAAGGCAGCTATTTCTTCCTACCCTTTCAGTGTTCTCCAAGCAAGAATAAAATAATGCTTGAAATGACAATCAAGGGATAACGCATGCTAGCTATTATTATAACTATTAGTCTCTGTATTCCCCCAACAGAATAGCTTGAGACTGTCTTAGCTGCATGAATTTGCTTTGTGGGGTGAAACAAAATGAAGGAATATGGAAATGGAACAGGTAGGGTGAGGTACTGGTGGAGAAAATGTTAATAAATGTATGTTACAAAAGTCATTGTCATAGGGTCTCTGAGTTATGTGCAGAGCTCCTCCCTGATCCTTTCTTCCAAAGGATGAAAGGCTAGAGCATATGTGCCTTTTCTCCCTTCTCCTATTATTTGAGTATAGTCCCTGGAGTTAACTTTCTCATTTCAGAGTTGGGCCTTCTTAAACTGAGCAGCATCTTGGACTTCAGAGGGGAGCTTTGAGGCAGAAAACATTCAATCCATTGTATTAGTGCTTTAGGTATCGCTTGTCAGTATGCACCAAGCTCTTTTCCACATTGATGGATGAAATCAGAAGTGGTCCAAGAGGATGGAAAAGTTGTACCAAATCATTTGCTGGAGTTCATCTCCAGCTTTCTGTACATGGTCTCATGACCCATACTAAATCCACACTGTTATTCATTTTTCCAGTTTTGCCTAGCTGCAATTTCAAATACAGATAATATCAAAATCTAGATGAATAAGTTAGTCCTACTTATGCTGTTGTTCCTGAAACTGTAATTGATATTCATCATTTTTCCTTCACCCACCCAGTCTAGATTTCCCTCATTATCAGCCATCCAAATCTAGAATTGGTGGTGAAAGAAGAAATAAAAACAATTAATGCCTCAAGATGAGCTGCAGAAGTAGAAACTGTAGCTCATTCCAACCTAGTTTTCTTGGCTAGCCTACTGTAGTCATAAGGTTAAAGGAATGAGCTGAAGGATAGATTTAAGTAACAAAGGTGAGTTACAAAGGGGTCTGGGCTAGTCACTGAAATCACTTAAATGTTTTGCCCTTGAATCTTGGCTTCAATTCCAAATGCATCATTTTTTTTAATGTTTATTTTTGAGAGAGAGACAGAGATAAAGCATGAGTGGGGGAGGGGCAAAGAGAGAAGGAGACACAGAATCTGAAGCAGGCTCCAGGCTCTGAGCTGTTAGCACAACGCTTGACATGGGGCTCAAAGCCACGAACCAAGAGATCATGACCTGAGTTGAAGTCGGACATTTAACTGACTGAGACACCCAGGCGCCCTGCAAAGGCATCATTTCCATGGTACAATGGTTTGCTACAATGATTGCCTGATAATTATGATTCGATGGATCAGAAAATACATGCATAGCTCATTTTTGCTAGTTCCATCCTTTGCGGTCCAATGAGAAGGTATCGTCTCTATTACAAACTTAGGAGATCTTTTACAAGAATTAGGTTCTTCTCCATTGTAAAAGGCATGGCTTTGTTCTAAACCCTTAGTGATTGGTGTTTTCTATTTGGTTTTTCAGAAACTCCATCCATTGTACTCATATCCACAAAGCAAAGATACTTATCCACCATCTCTCATCTCTCTTTTACTAAATGTTCCTTCAGAGACATTTAACTCTTCTCCCATTCAGGGTTGTAGCTATGTATGTTGAACAAGTTCCTGTATAAGTTTGGAAAAAAGCCCTGAGACAGAAAACAGACTCACTTCTCTGTCCAAGTCAGTGTGCACTGAGCAGTCAACTGTAGCTATGTAGCCAAAATCAGAGGGAAGCCATAAAGATGTCATGTAGGCACCAAAGCTTCCCAAAATTTGTAACAGAAATCTATATATTTTTCTCATTTTTAAAGGTTTTCAATGAACTGCATAAAATTGTTTCCAATGTTGTAAAATGTTTAGCCTCTTCTCAATTGAAATTCACTTATTAAATATTTTGGATATATTTTGTTGATCTCTTAGCCTTTTTTTTTCTTGGAATTCATGACAAATATATTTTACTCCTTGGAATCCTGATATCAATATTGAAGAAGTAAAAATGGAATTTCTCACTTCTTATGGGGCATTCTATGTAAAGGTATATCAGCAGAACAAAAAACTGCTCACCAAATTACGTATAAGCAGATCCTTCTAAGAGTGAGGGATAAAACTGGCAGCATCTTTATTCCTATCTCAAACTGTGGGCCAGGGGTATTTTAATTAATTCTTTAATCTTTTACTTACCTAGCTTAGGAAATCTGTGTCAAGTATTTATTCCTTAATTTAACCCTTAACATAGAACTCCTAACTGGAGCAGTTGGCATTTGTGACTTCAAGTGGTAAGAAGGAAAGGAAGAATTCAAAGTACAAAACTTATATTCATCAAAGCTCAACTCAGTCAGTGTGGACACCCAACTTGATAAAGAAGGGTCAACGTGGGTCGTTTTTTATCATTACATGGATAATTTCTTTTTCTATGTATGGGTAAGCTTACAATGTTAATATCATATTGGACTTTGAGGTAGAATTCTGAGTTTTTCCACACTGCATCCATTTTCTAGTAGATAACTTGCACTTCCTCCATTTCCAGCCTATGTAGTTTGGCTGAGGTAACTCTCACACCTCCCTCCAGGAGGTGACTATAATCTGATCAATGAGAATACAACAATCACTTGCAATGAGTAGTTCTGTTCAACATGAAGTTAACTTTGCTAACATTATCAGGGAGAACATGATCCTATCATTTACTTTGCTAAACAATAGGATATACCACAGGAAGTAGCACTTATCTTTGGAACTATGTATAGGTCTCAGGCATGAAGAATCCACCTCAGGTTAAAGTCAACACATCAGACACAGAACAACTGAAAAATGAGATCTATGATAATGAAATGGTTGGAATCCTGGATTCATTTATACCTAATCTACATCAGTATTTTTTAGTTAAGTGAGTCAATGAATCCTCTCCCACACCCTAGTTTTTTTTCGGTTTTGTTTTTGGTTTTTTTAATGGTTTTGGTTTTGTTTTGCTTTAAGTCAATTTGAGGTGGAATTCTCTTCTTTAACCTGATAAATCATCCCTTCCCCCTATTATAAAGTAAAGCTTTGTGGTAGATAATTGTCTTTCTATTCTCTGGAATTTGGTCTAGTCTTGTTTGTGGTAAGACAAAGGATGAGAGGCGCTTGTCCTTTTAAATTAAAAAAAAAAAACAACACAAAAAAACCTACAGATTTCATAGTACAGACATCAAGTAAGAACATGATAGGTAATAAGTATAGCCAGTACCCACATGTATGTTTATTTCATCAAATCTACTTTGATGTAAGTATATCAAATTTAGTGCACTTAACTATTAATTTACTAAATGGTACCTGAGTCACCTGAATTAATGGAGTATGAAAATGTACATTACTTATTCTATTTTATGAAGTGGAAAAAATCTGGGTCATTAAGTGCCTAAACATTCATGATGAGGTGATATCCATCATAAGTGAATATAAAAATTTTTAAGTACATAGATTTTTTTCAGTTGCTCAAACATCCATTTTTTCAGCAATTAAAATGTCTACAGATACATATTTTTAGTTTTCTAGTGCTCTTCTAGCCAAAGGCAAGGGATGGCAATGGTGTATTAATAACTCTTCCCTAAAAGCTCTTGGAAACCTGGCAAAAGTGGCAAATTGTGTGTATTCTTTCCGAAAGAGCTTTGTTAATATTTCAAAAGTAGAGCATCAAACCTGTTACTTGGTAGCACAAGAGTCATCTGTATGCAAAAAGAAGACTTAGGACTTGCAGAGCTATTGACTGAGTTAATGACATCAAATCAGGGAGCCAAATCAACAAATGTTTTATGACGATGCACTATATGGAAATATTTATTCCCACTTGAGCATTGTGCAGCTGCTGTATATTTTCTGAAAGAACCCCACACCATACAAGTTCACTCTAGAAAATTCCTCGGCATCCATGAAGTCTCAGTTCTATCATTTCATTCTTTTGCACAAGTAACCAAATAAATTATTTATAGTGTGATATAGGACATGATGAAAGAAGTATGAAATACTAGGAACTCATCTGAGGACAATCATATCTAGGGGTGTCTGGCTGGCTCCGATGGTAGACCATGTGACCTTAACCTCATGGTTGTGAGGAGCCCACTTAAAAAAATAAAATTAAAACTTAAAAAAAATAAAGAGAGTCATATTTAAACTTAGTGATGGTGGTAGTGGTGCGGGTGCTGGTTCTGGTGTCAGGGTGTGTGTATGTGTATGATCATATATTGCTTTATGGACAAAGTACTCTGAGGATTATCTAGCATTACTAGAATTTGATTTCTGTGAAGAGAGAATTTCTTTCTTTCTTTCTTTCATTCATTCTTTCTTTCTTTTTTTTAAGCTGTTGTATCATCCATCTAAATATGTATCCTAGAAGAAGACAGGTTACTCAAAAAATGTTGACTATATGAACCAATAAATTTTTAAAAGAAAAATAAGTTATATTTGAGGTATACATAGGGTTATTTGGGTGAAAAGGGAGGATGCATATTTTAGAAAGGGTGAACGGAAACAAGCAAATATATTGTAATTTCTGCATGGAATTCTCAATAATGATTATGTCAGAATGTTTGCATGTATGCATGGGTTTGTAGAAAGATACTGGCAAGGCAGGGTTTGGGAAGTGACATTTGATAAAGATGTAGAGGGGATTGACACTGATGAAGTACCTTTAATTTATTTTGAGAAGCAACAATAAACCACCTGAGTGTCAACTAAACCCAATGAGTAGAAGAATAGCTTTGGATGTAGACAATAAATTGGTTTAAAGGATTTATTTTGCTAGCTTTATGATAAAGTAACTATTATGTATTTGTTTTAGAAAACTTTTTAAATTTTTATTATGTAAGTATAGTTAACAAATGATACATTTGTTTTGTGTTCACAGCATAATGATACAACAATTCTATACATTAGGCAATGTTCCCCAGGATAAATTTAGTTACCATCCATCACCATGCAACATTATTACAATATTACTGACTATATTCTTAATGGTGTACTTTTCATCCCTGTGACTTACTTATTTTATAATTGAAAGTTTGCACCTCTTAATCCCCTTCACCTATTTTGCCCATTCCCTCAACCCCTTTTCCTTTGGCAACTACCAGTTTCTTCTCTGTATTGAAGAGTCTGTTTCTGTTTTGTTTTGTTGGATTCCGTATGCAAGGGAAATCCCATGGTATTTGTCTTTGCTATTTCATTTAGCATAACACCTTCTAAGTCCATCCATGTTGCCACAAGGAGTGGAATTTCTAGGAGTGGAATTTGCAAGTCATGGTAACTCTATGTTAAACATTTTGAGAAGCTGCTAAACTGTTATCCAGAATGGCTGCACCATTTTACATTCCCACGAGCAGTGTATAAGAATTACAATGACTCCACATCGTGATCAACACTTTATTATCTATGTTTTTATTATGGACTTTTCAGTAGGGGTGAAGTGGTAACTCATTGTTTGCATTTACCTATTTTTTTATTTTTTAATTTCTTTTTAATGTTTATTTATTTATTTTGAGAGAGAAAGAGAGAGGGTGAGTGAGGGAAGGGCAAAGAGAGAAGGAGAGGGAGAATCCCAAGGAAGCTCCACACTTAGCACAGAGTCTGACATGGGGCTCAATCCCACCATGACCATGAGATCATGACTTGAGCCAAAATCAAGAGTCAGATGCTCAACTGACCGAGCCACCCAGGTGCTACTCATTTCTCTATTAACTAATGATGTTGAGAGTATTTCCATATGTCTTCTTTGAAGATATGTTTACTCAAATCATGTTTCTAATTTTGAAATTATATTGTATTATTATTGAGTTGTAAGAGTTCTTAATACATTCTAGATACAAGTCCCTTATCAGATAAATGATTTGCAAATATTTTCTCACATTTTATGGATTAAATTTTCATTTTTTGATAGTGATCTATGAAGCTCAGTATGTTTTAGTTTTAATTAAGTCCAATTAATCAGTCTTCTCTTTTATCACTTATACTTTTTGAATTGTAGCTAAGATATTGTTCAACACATGATCACCAGCATTGATTCCTCTGTTTTTTTCCTAAGATGTTTATGGATTAACAAAATATTGTGTATTTATACAATGGAATATTATTTGGTGATAAAAAAAGAAATGAAATACTGATATATTCTACCATATAGATGAACCTTGAAAGCAATATGCTAAATTTAAAAAGCCAGACAAAAAAAGGCCACATACTGAATAATTTCATTTATGTGACATGATCAGAATAGGAAATTTATAGACATAGAAAGTATATTAGTGGTTGTTAATTAGTGGAGGTGGGGGAAAATGGGGAATGACTGATAAAGAGTTCAAAATTTCTTTTGGAGACTAAGAAAAGTTTCTAAAATTAATATGGTCATGGTTGCACAACTCTGTAAATGTAGTTAAAACCACTGAAATGTACACTTTAAATGAGTGGACTTTGATATAAATGATATGTCAAGTGGCTTGTAAACATTTTGCTTGGTAAAAATTCAAACGTTTCTAGTCTTAAAAATAAAATTCTTATAAAGCATAAGAATTCAAGAAAACAGAACTTTCAAAATCGAATTAGGTTTTATCTTTTGGTATATTTTATCACCTTAATAAACATAATGGCAAAGATAATAAGTTTAAACATGATTGTCGTTAACTTGAGAGAATATTCCAAAGTACATGTATTCATGTGAGCAGAATAAAGTATTATATTGACCATTTAAGTGTCCATTTTTCCCCAACAAAGAGAATGTTACCACTGTAGGCCCTGTTCTTACTACCAGTCTTGGTAGAAGGAACTTAATTCAGAGTGAGTCAAATTTATAAGCTGGAGAAGAGGGATAGAAAACTACCTTTTTTTTCTTTATAAAGATAAGATTTACACAAAATTTTGAAGCATATGCTTGAGAATTGAGGGATTTGCTAAGAACAGTTGGCAAATGAAAGGTTCTTTAGGGTGTGATATATGAGAAAATTGGGGGAAAAAAGAAATGGAGCTACGCAGAAGGATTGCTGTGGTTATGAATTAGATGTTTTTAATGTTCCTTGACAGATGTGAGTTAAGAATAGAATTCCTTTTTAATTATCCTTGCATGGCAAACTGTGTGTAATGTTCAGATTCTGAGCTCTGATGTTTGTCAATGCATTTTCTTTAAATAGTTAGGTATCTAGCAGATTACCAAGGAGGTGAAGAATAAACATTAATATCTTGTATTTCATAATGCTCTAACAATTCAAGCATCATCTCATATGTTAGCTATCCCTGGTTTCATCTTTTGAATTTATCTGCAAAAACAAGAGAAGTTTATTCAAACAACATTTAAATTCATCCCTACTAACTTTCCACAAAGTTTTTTGGAGAATTAATCAACTGCAGTGGCTCTTGAATAAAATGCTCACAATATAATATTTTAAGCCACAGCTAGCCATTAACACTCTGAAAGATGAACTGCACACATGTTTCATGAAGATTTATATGAAGGGCTGATCTGAAAAATAAGAGATGCTGATAGAGAATTCACCTAGCTTCTAAATGAGGCAATACTTTCCCTGAATTTATTTATTACCAATGTATTTCAATTGTGAGGGATGGTATAAGAACTTGGAACCCACAAGCATCTGGATAGAAATATGAAGATGGCTTGACCTTGCCGATGATGAGTTATTCGCCACTGCTCTTGGGTATTATTCCATCTGCTGTAGGTAAACAGCATGATATTGCCAACAGGGGGAGCTACAGACAGAAGACAAATGAAGCCGATTTTGTTTAGGACTGTAATTTAGCTGAACTGACAATATATTATACCTTAATGGCCCCTCAGAGTGAATTTAATTGATGACCCAACTTAGATATTCTCTTAGAGTATCTTTGTATTGGATTGGATGCAAGCTGGGTGCTTAAGTTTGCTTTCCTGCTGTTAATAGAGTCACTGCCATCTGGAGAAGATATCAGCTAATATGTTACTGGAATTTTTTTCCATTGTTGCTGCTTCTGTAAAGAACTCAAAAAACTGCTGATAAGCCAAGAAAAAAGGACAAACTAATGCTTTTCTCAGTGAGATCTAAAAAGGTTTAGTAAATAGACAAAGATCACTAACATTTTAAATGTAGTTTTAGTTTCATTTTCAGTCAGGTTAAGTGAAAATAAAGTTTGTATTGGATAATAAAATTAATGTTTTTAGTGTTGGAACTGTTATTGACTTGTGTACACAAACACCAAATAATAATCCAGAAAAAAATTATAATAAGGAAAGTAGAACTGAGTAATCTTGCTTGATAGCATAATTTTAAAAAGTAATGGCAGATAAAAAGAATTATTCTTACAATTAAGAGTAGTCATAAAATCATTGGTAATCCTTAATTATCAGAAACCTAATTCTAATAATCTTGTTTCTGAAACAAAGAGGAGTGGAAACAAAAGTTAGGACTAATCGGTTTTATCTATTTATGCATATACTAGAGAGCTTGGGCATTCCATACTGTGACAGTATACAACAATACTAATTAAAAATGTGGTGCAGTTCCCCACGTCAGGTTTACTACACCTCAGGTGTTTTTCTGATGTGACATTCATTCGTTTATTTATTCACTAAGTGTTGATTAAGCGTATTCTATGTGTCAAGTATTAAATTATGTGCAAGAAACATAATGACTCAGAAATGTCCTCTGCCTTCAAAGTGCATATATAACTTAGTAGGAAGAGACAGTTATTTAAATATATGACAGCAGTAAGATTATAGATGCTAAGGTAGAAACATGCATAATATATACAGGACATAAAGGAAGCAGTTGTGGTGCTTATTTGTCGATTGTGTTCTGTCTCGAACCTATACTATAAGAGACGTATTAGGCACATATCACTTTGAGACTCTGTGATTGTTGTTTAGAATACAAAAAGGTCATGCCCTTAAGGAACTCACACATTAATGGAATCACAATATCTTAGCACACTTCCAAGTCCTTGGTGATCATCTCCTTTTTGAATAGTCCTCTAATGTCTTAAAGTCAATATGTATCAAACTAAATTTGTCTTCCTTCCTATTTTCCTACACTTGCGTTCCCATCATTTTTCTACTCTCCAAAGCACAGAGATTCAGAATTATTTTCTTCTTCTCAATTACTAATCTTGTGCATCTATTGACATGCTCTTCTATATCTGTTATCACTACGTAGCACAGGACTTTTGTCATACTACCTAAACTCAACATCTTTAGTGTTTTTCCTTTCCCATTCCAATATAATATATATAATATATATATAATATATATATATTATATATATACATATATAATATATATATTATATATATTATATATATACATATAATATATAATATATATTATATATATTATATATATTATATATATATACATATATATATATATTATATATAATATATATATAATGTTTATTTTTGGAGAAAGAGAGAGCATGAGTGCGAGCAGAGGAAGGACAGAGAGAAAGGGAGACAGAATCCCAAGCAGTCTCCACAGTGTCAGAACAGAGTTCGATGCAGGGCTCAATCCCATAACCCTGAGATCATGGCCTGAGCTGAACTCAAGAGTCCAATGCTTAACCGACTGAGCCACGCAGGCACCCCTGCAATTTAAATTAAATTCACCTCTAAATGAATTATTAGAAACATGGTTCTAAGCTTACTTTTGTTTTCTTTTGATTTCAAATAATGTTAATGGTTTCCCTACACATTTAGAAAAAAATCCTGGCCTGCTATTTAAAATACTCCATGCTTAAGTGAAAGAAGGGAAGTATGATGAATAGCTCCCTGGCTGGCTTGTTGAACAAGATGAAAGATGGTGTCCTGTTTTGTATGAGGAGCTATTGGAAAAAACCAAACCAAACAAACAAACAAACAAAAAACAACTAAGTTGTATTGGAAGACCAGGAGTTCATTTGCTTGGCTGAATCTGAAGAGTTGTTATGGCCATGTATCCCAGCTCTCCCTAAACATGATCATCACATAGGAAGCTTTTGAAAATATCTCTAAATGTTCTGATTTAATCTTTTTTTTATGGGGTAGATATATCATGTAAATAATTTTTAGAAGCCCATTAATGATGTAATTCAATGTAGATAGCCAGATGTTGTATAAATGTAAACTCTCATGCATATTGCTTAAGCATAAAAATCTAATAAAATAGTATTAGAATATTAAATATGTAAAATGAGATTATGAAAAATTTATGATAATGAAGAACCCTTTTTTTCTAGTAAGAAACCATAGTATTAGCCAAGAATTTCATCAATATGTTGCTTTTTTTTCTCCCTGGAGAATTTAAGTATTAGTTTTTCAAAATATTTTCCTCCATTGGTAATGTTGAAATTCAGATTCACTTCACATAAGTTTCTTTCTAAGCATGGAAATGTCTTTTCTCTTCTGGAATTGATGTTTTCCGTTTAACTCCCAAATCTTGTTTTCTTATATTTTTCTCATTCTTTATTTTATTTCATTATTAATACTTTCAATCATGTAAAAATATTTCTTATGGTCTTATCCTTTCCTATGTTGTTATTAGTAAATTCACTAATAAGCTATTGCTTTCATAACTGAATTTTACATCAGGTATAGCTTTTGGAAATGTTTCATTTTACTCTGACTTTTTAATATAGTCTACATTAAAAGAACATCATAGTGTTTGCTGTTAATCATAGTTGAAAAATAGCTTCTACAACATTTAATGAAATAAATTTAATACTTTAAAAAAATAAATACAAATAAAAATAAAATACTCCATGCTCATACTCTTTATCTAGCCTGCTTTCCCAATATGTGTCTCATTACTTCCTGGTATTTTTCAATATTCCATTTAAAGAGAATTATATGGTATTTCCTCTACCTATCTGGCAATTTCCTGATTCTCTGCTTTTTTCTCTTGTCATTCATTCTGCAGGATATTTCTCCATAATCCCAATTCTCCTTGTTAGATCAAAAATGCTTTTACATCTATGAGACTTTCCTCATTTCCTTATAAATTCATAAGATTTTAGGGGCACCTGTAACAAAGAAGTGATTATTTGAGGTTTCTATGGTATAATACAAAAAGCATTAGATTTAGAGTTAGATCTTGAGGTTCGACTAATGTGAACCTACCACTGTTACTATTGCTTTTGTGAATTAGCCAAATCCCATACTGTCAGTCATCGCAGAAGTAATAATAGCTATTAATAATAGTGATTATACTATCATTAATATGTGATAATAAAATAAAATAATTGCTAACACAAATTGAAATATGTTAAATATAAATGGGAGATAGTTAAACCCTAGGTTTTAATCTTTGGTTCTCATCTTCTATATGAAAAGATAATTCTTTAGGGTTCATTTTCTATTACCATTGGGTCTACATGAGTTACTGTAGCTTCAAAGTAAGAGTAAAGGAAAATGTGAATAACTGGTCTTTATATTTAATAGGCACTTCAATAAGTGACTGAATGAATAAATGAACTTCAGTAAGAGATACTATATCTCTCCTAGATAGCATTAGGTTGTATATAAAAGTCACTAACATTAGGTTGTATATAAAGTCATTAGGTTGTATATAAAAAGTCATACATTATATATGTAGTAATTTTTTTAAAAAAAGAGAATAAAATTTGGCAGTTAATAGCATGCTCAAAATCATCACTGGTGAGTTTTAATTTTTTCAAAAAGAAAAGAAGAAGAACTTGGGCTGGGTTGAGAAGAGCAAAACCAGTTTTATGCTCTCGACACCTCTCCTAATTAAGATGAAATATGCTAAATGAAAAAGATATGCTTGAAAAGGGAAATAAACAAAATTACAGAGTGATGGGCTATTTTTATTTTTTAATTTTTTTTAATGTTTATTTATTTTTGAGAGAGGGAGAGAGTGCGCGCGAGCAGGGGAGGGGCAGAGAGAGAGAGACACAGAATCCGAAGCAGGCTTCAGGCTCTGAGCTGACAGCACAGAGCCAGGTACGGGGCTTGAACCCATTAACTGCAAGATCATGACCTGAGCTGAAGTTGGATGCTTAATGGAGTGAGCCACCCAGGCACTCCAGGAAGCTATTTTTAAAAAGGCCACAGGTGGGGGTACTTGGCTGGCTCAGTTGGTAGACCATGCAATTCTTGATTATGAGTTTGAGCCCCATACTGACAGTAGAGTTTACTTAAAAAAAAAAAAGGCCATAGGTAAATGCTTCAAAAAACATTTATTGAGTTCCCACTATGACCTAGACAATATGGTAAAATTTAGCTTTACACTGATCTTAAATTGATGGCTGATTAATTATTTTGCTTCTCTGTTGATCTGTTAGCACAACGGTACGCTCCAGAAACAAAACAGACAAAAATGAAACCTAACCCAAACAACTGTTTATATCCTCACTGTCATTACTCCAGTTTTCAACTCACACTGCCGAAAGGATTGTAAGAAATATGAAAAATCATGGCATATAAAAATATAACACACTAGATGGGAACCGGGAGACAACATTTTCACCGGAGAGACTTGAAAGTGATAATAAAATGGAAGACATATTTCCTCTCTTTAAAAAAAAAATAATAACCTAACTTACAGTGTTTTAGTTTTTCAGTTAATACAGATGATTATTCTGTATTTATTCAAGTGGAGTCACTTCCTTTAAAAAGCTATGCACAGCTGAAGCTAAAGAACTTTAGTCTGAATTCTTACCTTAGGTCTGTTTGATATGAGGATGACTCTGAGAGCAGAAGCATCCTCTGCATAAATGCCAAAATGCACTTTGAACATGCTTCCCTGCACCCATCTAAGACACATACTCACTCAACTACCTTCAGTGTGTTGGGGATTCCATTGAGTCTCTTCTTACTCTACTAATCTGCAAAACCTATTTCATATGAATTAGAGAATTCAGAACCTAAAAGAAAGCTTCCTCTAGTTTGACCCTGTCTATTTACAGATAGACTTGCCTGAGGTTAAGTAGCTTTTTACTAAAAGAGGAGTGAAAACTAGGATTCTCTATCTCTAATTTTAGAATAAATACACAGTATAGTCATTTTTTTAGTCCTGTCTGCTGGCACCATGTAATTGATCTTTCCAGACTTGTGTACATAAAAAGCATAAGATATAAGGTATCTTTCATAAAACTATGAAATAATTCCATAACTCTAAATGCATATAAATCTTGAATTCAATCATATACTATAGAAATAGACATAAATATGGATTTTTTTCTAGAATTTGTTTTACTAACAACAACAAAAAAGGAAACAGATACATTAAATGAGCCAAATTTTAACCTAAACAGGAAGCATTTCTCTATATTCCTTGGGATTTCTCTATTCCTTTAAAGCTACAACACTTAAAAATGTCAGAACCATTTGGCAATAATTGTTGAAGATATGCATGTGACACATACTTTTATTTTTTCTTTTGTTCTGTTTTATTTACTGCTGAATTATGGTAAAATACATTTGGGGAAAAAAATAATCATCCACAGACGAGAAATGTAAAATGAGCTGTAGGTATGTTAACAACCTTTCAGTTAAAGCAACTGTTGTTTGGCATTAAAAAACAAAACAAACAAAAAAAACCTTCAATGAGTTACTATCTCTGAGATCTCATTTAATCTGAGATACAGTTTTAAACTATCAATATTTTAATTCTATACTGTTCTAAATTTAAATACCTTCTATGGCATTATAAAATCAGATATCTTAAGAAAAATAGACTTTAAAAAGTCCAATATTTATTAGAAGTAAACTGAGCAATGATAAACTATTACTTTCTGTTTTAAAAGTCCATTTATTTTCCTTCTGATAAGACATAATTTAAAAAAATTTGAAGGAAACATTAAGAAACAAAAAAATAAAATATTATTACTTCTATTTTAGCATGGATGATTAAATCTAAGGATAATTAGGAATTATTAAATCCTATAAAAATGAATGTGAATACTTTTATCAGTGAACAAAAAACACTTATAGTGCATCTGGGGATAGTTCCTAAATATCAAAAAAGTATATTTATAAAATGTAATAATTCATTACATATGTATGTGCTTTTAATTTAATAAGCATATTTTAATGTTTCTCCCTTTTGATATTCACAAAAATAATAAAGGAAAAGAATCAAGCAGCGCAATTACCTCAAATATAAAGAAAAAGGAATAAAAGAGAATGACTACAGATTTTTATTCACAAACTGTCACTTCAACATTTCTGGGCTTACCCCACAGGTTGTGTGACCGACTATACACAATTCATGGCAGCCTCTAGTTCATTAGCTAATGGAATCATCTAGGCTTTTCCATCTATAAGTTCTATAGAGGTTGCTCCTAATGTTTTAAGAGCCTTTTAGCTTTATATTTTGTATTACTTTATAAATATTGTTCCATTTTTTAATTAAGAAATTAAGCTCTGGACAAATCTTAAAATCCCATAGAAAATAGCTACTTTTAATGGAACTTTCTTGTAAGACTAGAAGTGAGATCAAATAGTGACAGAGCAACATATTCAGGGGATTGCAAATTGTATTTCACAGTTCTTGGACTGCTTTATTCAATGAGTAAAACTGATAAAAATCATTTTTTGAAGAATGTGGGACACTTGGCACTTACGTGGGTTGAAAACCATTGATTTAGTGTAATCCAGTGGAACAGTCTTCTTAAAGTATGTGTGGTGAAGTACTAAATTTTTGTTTTACCTTTTTCTTTGTTTCTCCTGTTTTTGTAAAATAAAATAAAAATAAATAACTAGAAAAATTCAACAAAAGCAAAGATACAAAATTTAAATCCTCAGTGTTCTAAATATTAGATTTAATAAACTGTATATAATATTTAAATTAGTAAATCAGAAAAATATCACAGAATGAAATATGTAGAATGTACACATATACAGAATATATGTGTAGATTATTGAAAGCATCCTAGTAGATGTATAATGTGGAAAATTATTACATACACAGCATTTTGTTGTTAGGAGTGAAATAAAGATTCTGAATGTTGAATATCTATACACTTAAATTGAACAAACACATTCCCAATTTCTTTACATATCTCACCAGTTTAGTGACAAACTGGACTGCCACTGGTCTGCAGAGCATGCTTGGAGTAGCACCAGCCCAAAAGACAGTTATTGGTTGATATCCAGTATCTATACTCTGTTCCCATTTTCCCGTTCAGACTTTCTTTGGAGAACAAGTGTTTTCCTCTTATTAAAGTCAACTTACAGTTTGGGTAGAATTGACTCATTTCCTAGACTTATTTGGCCTAAATTAAACCATGTAATTCCATCCCTTATACGAATGTTGGTTCAAGTTTGGGCGCTTGACTTAAGTTAGCCCAATCAAAATAAAACTCAGAAGCTTTTCTTTATTTTGCAATTGTTAAGTGATACTCTATTAGTGTGAATACAAAAACGTGACTTTAGAAGCTATGGCACCAGAAAGAGAAGGGACCTTAGAATGACGTTGTGATTGCAAAAGGCAGAGAAGTGATCTAGAAAGGCATTGGGTCAGTGATATATTTTACCTTAATTAAAAATGCATAATATGGAACAGCAGTCTTTTGCAAAAGTACATAAAACAAAAGGTACACATTGCATACCTTTACACAGCTGCCTAGAACATGGAGTAGGAAGGAGAATGGGAGTGAAAATTGGGTTAAAATAGAAACAGTTATTAGATAGGACTTACACAGAGAAACAAATATGCTTAATTGAAAACTCTGCACCCACTGTCATGCATAACTCTACCTATACCGACGTCTAAGTCCATATCTGCATCCATAAATACCACTGTTTAGAAAGTTGTGTTCATATTGACATTGGTGAGTGGCTGGATAAAACCAACTTTGAAACCTTCCTTGTTAACAGTCAATAAAAGGAAACTGTGAACAACATAACCTGTTGGCTACTGTTGTGTACTTTAGTTCATTTTATAACCCCAAAATAAAATTTAATTTTGTTTCTACAGTCAGCATTCACTTATATCCATCACACGTTTATTAACTTGTTCTTCATTCCTTTCATTTTACAAAATTTCCCATTTTCGATTATTGTCCTTCCATATGAAATACAACTTTTAAAATATTCTTTAAAGAGGTCTTTTGATGGCAAAATTTCTCCATTGTTCTAAAAATAAATTTTTTGTTGCTCTATTATGAAATGTAATTAAGTTTTAAGTGGAAAGTCATGTTTTCTAAGAAAATTTATATATGTATGTTATCCCACTGATAAGAAAACAGCAGTAAATGTAACATTTTATCAGAAGACATTTTATCATCTTTCTTCCCTACCCCTTTACCCCCACCCTCTGCCACTTCTATTTGTTCTCTAGATTTCCTTTCTCTTCTTGAATTTGTGTTTTATTGGGATGTTCTAGGCGTAGATTCATTTTTATTTATCCTTCATGGTTTTATTGGGATCTATGGATCAGAATGTCTTATAAGTTGTGAAAAATTTTCAAATCTTATTCTTCAAATGTCCTTCTGATTACTTTTTTTTCTTTCTTTTTTTTGTGTAGAACTCTGATTAGATACACTAAGAATATAGCTATGTCTTCCCAGTTCTGTAAATGGATCAGAGAAAGGTGCTCTCCTCAATTGAATGCCTCCTTTGGGTAAATGCTGGCTTTTGTCTTCTATGTTTCACAAACTACCACAAAACGTATACTGTGCAGAGACCAGAACAAAGTGAAATATTGAACACAAAGATAATTTACTGAACTGGATAAACTAAAGTTTCAGTTTTCATAGGTTCAAAATTTGTGAAGGTGACATTTGCAGGTTTGGTCGGGGTATAGGTAAGCAGAGTGCTAGAAATGAGAGTTCCTCTTATTCATATTTAAAATATTTAAAATGATATGTAATTATTGAAATGTATATATGCACATTTAATGTTTTTGCAAGAGAATGTGCTTTGTACTGTTTAAAGTAAACTCATTTTGGTTTACATTCTCCGTGAATATGAGTAAGTCTTTTAGAGACTTTACAGCCACCTGACAGCTTACCACTTTCATTTAAATCTAGCTCTAAGTTGCTTCTGTTTATATGTGAATATGTACACACATACAGACATGCAAAAACACACTGTCTCTTAAAGTGGTTTAAAATTTCACTTTCTGGTAAAATGTATAATGATACCAATAAGAATGAACATGTCAAAAGGAACAATGGTTCTTAGCATAAAATGAAACTGGGGGTAATATTAAAAGCTGCTGTAGCTTAGATCCATGACGTTAAAATGTTTTTGAGGTGATGGAATAAGTACAAAATTTGGGGGGAAGGGACAATGGTGGTAAGCAAAATGAGTGCTGTGAAAGGGCTCTAATTAGAAACATCTTAGGGAGATTGTCATAACTCATGTGCTTGCTCCCTGCTTTACTTTTTAGAACATAAAACTGACTTGGAAAAGTAGAATGGAGGTGGAAAATGAGAAAGAGACATGCATGACATTTTCTGTTTTGTAGAAGTATTTACTCTATTTAAAAACATGAAGTGAATTTATGCTATAAGAATAATTTATTTCCACAAATCACTGTTATTTATCTTTGTGAATAGTATGCATATGACCTCTCGCTAAAAATTGGATGAATAGCCTCTTACATTACTTAGTAGATATGCATGTGTGCATGTGTGGTTTTGCACCTTTATGCTTTTGTTTGTTTTCCTCGGTTAAAGCAAATAAACATATAAATGGGCTTTATATAACTACTCATCCTGGTATTGGTTATAATAGTTATAAGTAGATGAGGTTTTAAACTAAATCTAAAACTCACCCACCCTTCATACTTAATACCAAATTTGTTGAAGCAGTAATGCAGTTCTCCTTGCCCATCATATTTTATGAGGGTATAAGGATTGAAGTTACCTTCTCTGAGTCCATTTTTAAAAAAAATATGTGGCTTTAGCAAATTAAATCCATGAACCTCCACCGTCAGTTTAACACATAGTTGACATTGTCTCACAATGTGAAATTTGCTCACCCAAAGTAGAATGTGATGTAGAGAATAATGAGTTTTTAGATTGTTTGTTGGCAGAAAAGTGACATGCTGGAAATGATCTGTTCTATGTATCCAATAGTATTCAACTGATGTTCAATGAAATTTAGGCCGGAAAAGATATGGAAGTCATTAGTAAATGAATTGAACTTGACAGTTCCATATATAAACTGCTCTAAATGTATCTAGATAGAGGCGGCATTAACAAATAAAACCTATTTTTTAAAAACTTGAACATACCCTTCTTTCTCATATAAAGCTAGAATGTAAATTGTTGTGTTATAACTAATGTATGCAATAGAGCTACATAAAAGCTCTAAAATTAATAATAATATTAATAATATGATTATTCAAAAAGATAATGTATTCTCTGGTTATTTGAAACCTTCAGTCATTAAGTACATCATCTAATATTTATCTTATTGAAACGCGTATGAATAAAATCTGGAAATCACGGCACCTTGTTTATTTCTTCATCCACTGATTTAAAAGAATCATCAAGATTTCTTTGGCTATTTGGGGTCTTTTCTGGTTCCATACAAATTTTGGGATTATTTGTTCTAGCTCTGTGCAGAATGCTGGTGTTATTTTGATAGGGATTGCATTGAATATGTAGATTGTTTTGGGTAGCATCGACATTTTAACAATATTTGTTCTTCCTATCCAAGAGCATGGAATCTTTTTCCATTCTTTTGTGTCTTCTTCAATTTCTTTCATAAGCTTTCTATAGTTTTCAGTGTACAGATTTTTCACCTTTTTGGTTTGATTTATTCCTAGGTATTTTATGGGTTTTGGTGCAACCGTAACTGGGATCGATTGCTTGATTTCTCTTTCTGTTGTTTCATTGTTGGTGTACACGAATGCAACTGATTTCTGTGCATTGATTTCATATCCTGCAACTTTGCTGAATTCATGAATCAATTATAACAGTTTTCAGTGGAATCTTCTGGGTTTTCCATGTAGAGTATCATGTCATCTGCAAAGAGTGAAAGTTTGACCTCCTCCTGGCTGATTTGGATGCCTTTTATTTCTTTGTGTTGTCTAATTGCAGAGGCTAAGACTTCCAATACTATGTTGAATAAGAGTGGTGAGATTGGACATCCCTGTCTTGTTCCTGACCTTAGGGGGAAAGCTCTCAGTTTTTCCCCATTGAGGATGATATTAGCATTGGGTTGTTCATATATGACTTCAAGCTATACTACAAAGTTATAATCATCAAGACAGTATGGTAGTGGTACAAGAACAGACACTCAGATCAGTGGAACAGAATAGAGAACCCAGAAATGGACCCACAAACGTATGGCCAACTAATCTTTGACAAAGCAGGAAAGAATATCCAATGGAATAAAGACAGTCTCTTCAGCAAGTGGTGCTGGGAAAACTGGACAGACACATGCAAAAGAATGAACCTAGACCACTTGCTTACACCATACACAAAAATAAACTCAAAATGGATGAAATACCTACATGTAAGACAGGAAGCCATCAAAATCCTCCAGGAGGAAGCAGGCAAAAACCTCTTTGACCTTCACCTCAGCAGCTTCTTACTCAACATGTCTCCAGAGACAAGAGAAACAAAAGCAAAAATGAACTACTGGGACCTCATCAAAATAAAAAGCTTCTGCACAGTGAAGGAAACAATCAGCAAAACTAAAAGGCAACTGAAAGAATGGGAGAAGATATTTGCAAATGACATATCAGATAAAGGGTTAGTATCCAAAATTGATAAAGAACTAATCAAACTTAACACCCAAAAAACAAACAATCCAGTGAAGAAATGGGCAAAAGACATGAATAGACACTTCTTCAAAGAAGACAACCGAATGGCCAACCGACACATGAAAAAATGCTCCACTTCACTCATCATCTAGGAAATACAAATCAAAACCACAATAGATACCACCTTACACCTGTTAGAATGGCTAACATTAACAACTCAGGCAACAACAGATTTGGCGAGGATGCAGAGAAAGAGGATCTCCTTTACATTGTTGGTGGGAATGCAAGCTGGTGCAGCCACTCTGGAAAACAGTATGGAGGTTCCTCAAAAAACTAAAAATGGAACTATCCTATGACCCAGCAATTGCACTACTAGGCATTTACCCAAGGGATACAGGTGTTTTGTTTCGAAGGGACACATGCACCCCAATGTTTATAGCAGCACTATCAACAATAGCCAAAGTATGAAAAGAGTCCAAACGTCCATCGATGGACAAATGGATAAAGAAGATGTGGTATATATATATATATATATATATATATATGTGTGTGTGTGTGTGTGTGTGTGTATACACAATGGAGTATTACTCGGCAATCAAAAAGAATGAAATCTTGTCATTTACAACTACATGGATGGAGCTGGAGGGTATTATGTTAAGTGAAATTAGTCAGAAGACAAAAATCATATGACTTCACTCATATGAGGACTTAAGAGACAAAACAGATAAACATAAGGGAGGGATACAAAAATAATGTAAAAACAGGGCGGGGGACAAAACATAAGACACTCAGAACAAACTGAGGGTTACGGGAGGAGTTGCGGGAGGGGGGATGGGATAAACGGGTAAGGGGCACTAAGGAATCTACTCCTGAAATCACTGTTGCACTATATACTGACTAATTTGGACATAAATTTAAAAAATAAATAATAAAATAAAAATAATAAAAATAAAAAAAGAAACACTTCAAAATAATTAGCATCAGTTGCTTTTTATACATGGAAATAAAACTTACTTCATCATCTGTGTTAATGATTCAATCTTAAAATTTATGATTCCTTAATTTAATTTTTCAGGACAATTTTTTTATCATTCTCTACAACTTCTTTGTATGTTAGAAGATATAATTTAGATAATTGTCTTTGGTTACTTTATATTGTTACCACTAAAACCTTCTCTATTTTGTTATCTTTCTTGAAGAAACTAATATACAGGAAGTAAGAATGTTTTGACCAATGTAAAGTGGCAAAAAGTTCTTAGAAAATACTGGTTAGTTCATACCCTATTAAATTTTTCAATTTAGATATTGCACTGAGTATCTAAGTTGAATATAAATTGATATAAAATAATATGGCTGTAAAGTTTTTCTGTTTTTTTTTCCCTTGGGTGTTTAGTATAACATTAACAGAGACAGTTAAATATACACAATTATACAATGCTACTTAATTTTACATTTAATAGTTACTAATTATAATTACAAAGGATGGCCTGGCTAGGGCTGATCAAATGTCCTCTTCCCTGGGGAAAGGTGAAATGCAACATTATGCAAATTTATTTCACAGTGGCTTCTTGGTGATTTTTTTTTCAATTCTTGGGCCTTTTTACCTCTATCTTCTCTGACATGTGTTCCTTCATGCAGAAATACCCTTCTTTTCTAAATTTTTGGAATCTCTTGGACATTGGCATTGTTTTGATTAATGATCTCATTTTTATTCATTCTAGTTAGATCTTGCTGAACAAAAATGTCCTTTTCTTAACTTTAGCAATGACTTTTTATTCTTAAGGTTACCACTGAGGCACTCAAACATTACTCTATGCAAGTTCTCAGACACCTTTATAAAACAGAGCTTTAGAACTCAAGGCTCCTAATCAGCAAGTCCTTTCTTTTTGTTCAATAAGAACATTTGCTATTAAGTAGCCGAAATTTAGAAAGAATTTTACTATCTTTATTTAATCTACACAATAAAATTGGTCTGCTAAATTCAACATTATGATCATCATACAATGAACACATTATCACTCATAATACCTCAAATCCATAACCATGGATGCATTTGTTCTGTTCATTTTTACTCTAATGCCTTTCTATTTTCAATCATTATATTTAAAAAGAGGAACTTAATTCCTTACTGTGTCACATAGTGTTTTGGATGTATTAAATATTTTATATGCATTATAGTGAGACATATTTGATATTCTTGTTTGGTGAAACCAAGGTAAATTGGAAAAATTTGTTTAACCTCTCCTTCAGAGGAATTTACCGAGCATATTCAAAAAGAAGAGAACATGACTGTATTTTCATTGAGATATGCACATCTACTTCCCTGTAACCTGATGGAAACATTCAGAGTTGAATTATATTTTATGTTTGTAGGTTGAACAAAAAGTGTTTTTTATATTATTTAGCTTTCAGGCACTGTATGTATTCACACCATTAATTATTAATTATTCACAGATTTGCTTAATAATTGTCAAGGCTTTATTCTGAGTTGCACTGGACAGGGGCATGTCAATTCATTTCTTTTGTCTGTCTATATCCTTTATGTATATTGCTGCAGTCAAATTGCTCAAGAAACCATGGCATCAATTGTTAAGGTGGCCAAACGAACTGCAGTATTCTCTAGCTAATGCATTTTTCACAGAAATGTTACAATATAGTGACTTTGATCTAAAGGCAATTTAAATATAAACAAATTCAATATTAGTTCAGCTACAATCTGTCAATTATCTTCGTATTTCCTATGTGAATACATTTTCTAATATAATACAGCTTCTATGAAACAAATAGTGCTATTTATTTTCATGCTTTATCTTAAATATAAAATATTAACTTTCATGTAAGCAATCACTGGTACAGAGAGAACATTGGGAAACATATTGGAAATTAACATAATTATATCAAGAGTTCCCTAGCGGTCAAGAGCATTAGTACTCAAATTGCATTATGAATATGCAAATCCAATATTTTTGATTTAGGTCATTTGTCACTGGTATCAGAAATTGCAAGTCACTGCTGGGCTGTCTAAACTTCTGAAAGAGCTTCAGATGACTGGTGACTTAATTCAAAAGAACCTTCTGGTACATCAACAATCTATCTGAACTGTATAAGATCCACTGATAGGCAAATTTCCTTTATGTTCTCACTTTGTTTAAGCACTAGCACACAATCCCCCTTTCCATTCGTCTTACGTTTTGGAGTGATGGAAAGGCACTGAATGAAGAGCAATTCCTCTGAAACTGGTCTTTATCAGAAGCAATTATATTTGGGTAAAATATGAATTCAGAATCAAACTTGCATTCAGTTTGCTCACCTAGCTAGTGCTTATTCCTCTGTTGTGCAAGGATCATTACTTTTAAACTGTGAGTTTAGATCATTAATTTATTAATTTTTAACTGTGATTACAGATATTCAGCTTGCAGCTGGATTTATATAGCATGCAAACACTTGTATAGGGCATAAAATTTGAACAGGTCATAAGTGCAGAAGTGGTGTTGCTAGATACTTATCGTATGCCATGACAAATGGGTGCAGCTCAATGAATCGGATATTAGAATGTAATTTTGCAGCATACTTCAGCCACTTCCGTAGAGACAAGGCTGCTGTTAGTTGCATACTAAATATTGTTCTGACTTAGATCATTCCATCCAATATAGACAGGTAAAAGAAAGGAATTAAACTAATAAGTGATAAATAATTTTCAAGATAAATAAAAAGAAAAAAACAATATTGGCTACAAATTTGCCTCTCTTCAGGAACTTACCTGTTTCATAACTTTGCTGAATTATATGACCTCTCTAAGATTTATTTACAGGATGATTATGAGAATTAAATAGTACTCATAGTAAGCAATTAACAGCATGCTTGGTATATAAAAGATACCAGAGAACACTTACAAAATAAGTTTATTGTTATAAAACTGTGTATTTTTTGGAATAAGTAGTGCCTAGTGTTTTGAAATTATCCCTCCAATCTCATTTTCTCTTGACATCCAGCTCACTCACTCCCACTGCAGCCATATTGGATCTCTGTGCTTCTTGGACACTCCAAGTATTCACTCTTCACAGGGCCTTTGCCTTCAGCACTCTGTCCCCATGCAGCCATGTGGCTCACTTCCTCTCTTCTGTCAAATTTTTGCTCATATCACACTCTAGCAATGAGGTCTCCTCCTGGCTACTCTTTATACCCTAGTTACAGTGCTTTTGAAGTCTTTATAAAATAGCAATATGCTCACACCTGGCAGTTTATAATCTCCCTTACCTAACCTGTTTTTTTTTTTCTTTTTAGTAAATTTCACTGTTTAGCTTATAATAAATTTAATCATTCATTCATTTATTATCCTCTTCTCCCACTCCTCATTCCAAATAAAACATAAATTCCATAAGGCTAAGAAAATTATGTTTCCTTCAAAGCATTTTCTCTAGCATCAACAGTGCTGGACAAAATCTATATTATTTTTAAATGAATGAATAAAGAATAAATGCATTTTTAATTTTTACATATTAGACATAGTTTAATACTATATTTAACAATATTACCTAGTCTCTATATTTTAATCCAGAACAATGCAAATCTAGATTCTTTTATCCCAGGGATAGATTTTCACTTGTTCATCCATTAATTATTTTTAAGTTAGGGCTTAAATTATAATTTTCTTTTTATTTAATGAATACAAAATATGTCTGTGGGCTTTATCCTTACAATAAACAGCTACTCTCTTGCCCCATTTCTAGGAAATAATAGGTATTGATCTGTAGTCTCCATCTGGAATCAAAAACTAAAGGTAACTTCTCAGAAAAAAAAAAAGATCGTTCAAGAATGACACACTCAATTCACACAGTATTTATCAAGTACCTACTATGTTTGCTATAGCTCTAAGAGCTACAGAGAAAATGAAGATGAAAAGAAATACTATATCTTTGAACATGTTTAATATTTTTGAGAATACGAGAGGCACATGATAACCATATAAAAGATCTTAACAAGTCAACCATTTCTCCTTTCTTTTCCTAATGTCTTGCTTATGTACTAAATATATTCACAGAGTAAACACATTGAGAATCTCAGTAAGTTCAATAAAAACCTCAGCTCCTCAACAGAATCACTACCCTGGAGCTGTTTGTAGTTTCCAGCATACAAAAGTCAGTACTACATTAAAATTAGATGATCTATATTAAAAATCTGTATGAATGAAAACAAATAGCATCAAAGGAAAATGTTTATCAACTGGGTACCCAATCTTCACAGGAACTTATATTCCTTAAAAGTAAATTTAATATTGTTAAAACATTTTTCAATGATTAAACAAATTCAAAAATGTTTATTGTGGTCTCAGTAAATATTACTAATATAAGAAAGCTTTGATTTTTTAATTAATTAATTTTAATAAGCTATATTCTTTAGCTTGCGCAGAAGACCATGATGTTTTAACTGAAAAATGGTCAGAGTATTTCCAAAAATCTTGTTGGTCCTAAAAATGTTCTAGATATGTTTATTCTTTTTGGTAAAGCGTCATGTAAACTACTACTCATAAATATGTCATAAATGAAGGACATGGCACAAGGTGAGAAGTTCTTAGAAAAGGAAGTGTGTAAAACCAACCTCAATAGTGAAAGACCTTTCTAAGCACTCTTAAGTTATTTGCTTTTTTTTTCCTCCAGCATATACACTTCTTAGATCTAGTACATCAGCATTAACTAATAATTGCCTTTACTTTATGTTTCTCAATATAAGAGAAACATACAAACATACTCACCCTTAACCACCATTAAAAAAAATGTTGCTTAAAATTTATCAATCAAATCTCAAATTGACAGATTCTTACTAAAATTAAAGATTCAGTCATAATGGAAAGCTCAAATCTGTTTCCTTATTCAAAAATAATAAAGTTTTCTTGACTATTAAAAAATGATACCAATTTCTCTTATCATGTAATTACTTCAGTTGCCTCTACCACACACTTTTAGTAAAATTATACATCGTCCTATCTTGCTGTTAGTTATTTTATTATGTTAATGTAATTTCACAAGATGATATATTTTTTAAAAACCTGTTAGATTTATAAACCTATATCTCAATTGCTTATTCTTTATGAACCAAAAAAGTTTGTAGTATTCCTTTTAAAGTGTTTGCTAGAAGACAGGAATCAGAAGATATATAAGATGCAGTATCCTGTCTCTGAAAGATCCTCAGGATCATCCTACAGGTGTCTCTGTGTTCTTTGAACAGGCCAAGGTCTTTTCCTACCTCAGTATTTTTGCACTTGCTGCTCTTACTTCCCAGAATGCTCTTTGATTGGATACCATCAATTCATCCATATTCCTATCCTTTGGTCTTAGGACATATCCTTAGCAGTGTCTTTTCTCATCGTTTTCCAGAAGATTGATGCTTTGAATATGCTTCACTCAGTCACATATTTTGTCATATATTACCCAATTTGTTAATTTCATGACATTTCTCACAATCTGCAGTCATCTTGTTTATTTACTCTAACTTCTCCTTACCCCATGCATGTGAACCCTGTTAGAAAGAGAACATATCTCTCTTAACTTACTATATTTTCTTGCTCAAAACCTGTGCTGACACTCAATAAGTGTATTAAATTAATAAGCAAATGTTGTTAAATAGTATGAGGAAAACAGTTACTCTAAAGGAGAAAGCTTGATAAAGCTTTAGAGACTTCATGACATTTAAGTTGATTGTTACAGAGTGAAGGGAACACTTCCAGGTTGAATAAAAATCATTCACTACTTCATAGAAGTAAAGAAAAACCTATGATTTAGTGGAAGTATGTTTCTATTATTAATACATGAGACTTTAAAGGATTTTCTATCTTAAGAAAATATAAATCATTTGGACCAGAAAACTCAAACTATTTAGCGGGGGGGAATGTCCACAAACTGCAAGGAAGTTGAAGTGTTTGTCATTTGTCACTTAAATTATTTTAAGATTTTGTGGTTTGCTATACCATTCACTGTCAGTCATGGAATTATTATTATTGTTGTTGTTGTTACTGCTATTTTCAAAGTGACATAAGTCTACTGTAAGCAACTTCCATGCCAAAGATTTCTGCTGTGACATTACTCTTCACGGGGAAGGAAAAACACCCTGCATAGTATTGTCTTCTACTCTGCTGCCATCAGATATATTGGGTAGGAAATGTCATTAGGTTTTCTTTCCAAATCTCATTACCAGCAAGGAGTATATGTCAGGCTGAATAGCAAACATACCAGTTACCATTACAGGCTGATATCAACCCAAGGTAAAGACAGGTAGCTTTGGACAGCGGTCCTAGGTAACAGATTTTGCCTGGTGAAATCTGATGTCTTATTCTATCCCACTACCATTGACATTATATCTATGGATGGAAACAACAGTAGGATTTTTCACCTGCTGCTTCATTTTGCCGGTGATGAAAACAGTTACATGACTTGTAGTTTTTCATTAAGGAAAAGAAAAACGGTATTATTAAAGAACAAATACTTCAGCTTTTGGAATTATAAATTAAGAGTGTAATGTATATCTCTACCTATATTAATCTATGTTTAGTAAGTCAATATAACTTAAAACCAAATTTTATTGCACCTGCGAAAACAGCATTTACTATAATAAATTCTACTGTTTATAGTGATTTTTTCTGTACCTTGCAGAGTAGTTCCTTTATAAATATGTTTTCATTCAGAGTTAAGTTCACAACAGAGTAAATTTTAACATTAGGAAATGTTATTGGGAGTCGAAATGCCAAAGATGTACATGAGGTGAAAGCTCAAAGGAGTGTAATTACTGGAGAGAAAATGATCCCATCTACATAAAATGCAGGGCCAGCCAGTGTTTCTGTGGATAGCAGTATTTCCATTGAACCATAGGGCTACCTATTGCTGTTGGCTTCTTTCAGAAGCATCTCTCAGCTTGCTACAAATTCATGGGCAACTTCTAGTGGTCACAGACATACCTCTGGATGCAGCGATTGCATTTTGCTCAGCGCGTGTTTCTCTGAGGGATAGAAGAATTGAGGAACTCATTCTAGCTGGCTATCTGCTTTAGAGAAATTGTATTTTGGTAGAGAAGATTTGCATTTGTGTCTGATTATCAGAGATAATCTAATAATGCAAACTGTTAAAGAGAAATAGATCCAGACACTTGTTGAAGGCAGTAAAGACAAATTTTATCTGGTACTTTTTCAATAGGAAGGAGAGATTTTGGTGTATCACTGAGCTCAACTCTAAGTTCAGCAAGCACAATTTGGAATTCGTGGCCAAAGAGAAAAGTGACAGGGTCAGTAGATGGAAATTTTCTAAGAGGAGAGAATCATGAATAGGGAGATTTTCAGTAAGTTGGCTTAACAAGATTCATGCCAAAGGCAGGCCAAAGTGATCAGATATCAAGGGTTGTAATGAGGACTTTAAACAGATATCAAGGGGCATCAGATATCAACAATGCAGGCATTTGGGGGAGATTCTCCTTATACTTCCTTGGCAAGATTCTTGCCAAACTGGGCTAAGCAGGCTGAGGACAGGTCCAAGATGAAGCCTAATTGAAAAGAGGACTAAAATTGGTCAGTGAGACAGTCTTCATCAAAACTCACATATCAAAGTCAGCATGTCCAAATTGGAGCTCTTTTTTCCCCCTCCTAAATCTGTTTCTCCCCAGCCTTTCATTTTATTTAAGGATACCACCAACCATCTTGTTGCTTATATAAAAGTCTCTGAAGTCTGATCCAGTAGGAAATCCTGTGAGTGCTACTCAACAAGTATAGTTTGAACTCTCTACCTTCAATGACATAACCCTAATTCACAATACTATCAGTTCTCACATTGTTTTCTACACTTGCCTCCTTCCTGGTCTTTCTTATTCCATTCCCACCACCCCAACCTCCCAGTGAGAAAGTGTTTTAAGTGTAAACCAAACTCTGCTCAGACTTTTTAATGGCGTATGCAAGGAGAATAATAGCCAACATATTATTGAGTCTGAAAAGACCCTGCACAATTTGACTCCAACCCAGCCTCCAATATCAATTTCTTTCTACAGTCTCTTCTTCACTTTTGATGCTCTGAATATGCAGCCTCCTTAGTATTTTCATTAATATTCAACAAGCTTTGCATTTGCTGTTCCTTCCTCCTGAAAGTCTTACCTTGGCTTTTTGCAAAGTTCCCTGACTTCCTATGATTCATGTCATAATTTAAATTAAAATGCCAGGCAACTTCTTGTATCTGCTTTATTCTGCAGATTAAGATTTCTAGATTCTTCCTCCTCTCAATACCTATCACACCCATCTTAGTCACCTTGGGCTACCAGAAAAAAAGTACCATGGACTGGGTGGCTTAACAACAGATATTTATTTTCTCACAAGTTTGAATGCTGGGAGTCCAAGATCAAGATGCCAGTATGATTGGGTTCTTGTCAGAGCCTTTTTCCTGGTTTGCAGACTGTTGCCTTCTCACTGTATCTTCACATAGAAGAGAGAAAGAAAGCCCTGGTGTCTCCTCCTCTTCTTATAAAGGCATATTCCATCAGGATGACTCCGCCTTCATGACCTTATCTAAGCTTAATTACCTTCCAAAGGCCCCACTAAATACCATCACACTGAGTATTAGAGCTTCAATATATGATTTTGGGGGGAACATAAATGTTTGGTCCATAACAGCCCAAGTTAATAAAATTAAGAAGATATGAAATCCCATCTCATTTAGACCAAACTAAAAATAAATGATTGCATATTAAATATTGGTAATGTAAACCCTCAAGTTTTCAAATTGCATTCAATCACATTTGAATGTGAATGAATCACATTTGAATCACATAGCAAAATTGTACAGCTACCCTTAGCATTCAGTACACATACACATATACATGTATGAACACCCATTTCCTCTGATCTTACTCTACATTCTCTGTAAAATCATTCCAAGGAATAGGCAATGTCTTTCCTGCTACTCCAGGATTAGTAAACTGGTATTATCTCTCTCTCTCTCTCTCTCTCTCTCTCTCTCCATCTAGATGTAGATAGGTATAGATATAGATATAAATATCTACGTGTGTGTGTGTGTGTGTGTGTGTGTGTGAGAGGAGGGGAGATTCTGTCTTTTTTTTTCAAGTTTCATTGAGAAATAAATGACATACATCACTGTATCAGTTTAAGGCATACAACATAATAGTTTGATTTACAAATATTACAAATATGATTACTACAGTAGGTTCAGCTAATATCCATCTTCTTATATGGATACAATAAAAGGAAAAGAAAGAAGGGGAAAAATGTTTCTCCTTGTTGTGAGAACTCTGAGGATTTACTTTCTTGTGTATATCACACAGCACTGTTAGGCATAGTCATCATGCACATTACATCCCTAGTATTTATTTACCTTATATTTGTAAATTTGTACCTTTTGACCACCTTCTGTTAATTTCCCCCAATTGGTTGTTTTAATAAACCAATTCAATACAAGATTTAACTTGGAACATTGATGTATTTTTATTAGATAACACTTGTGAATAATCACCTTACCCAAATAAGAACTATTAGGTATATTTATAGGGAGAAGGTAAACAATGACTTAATAATTTTAACCATCATTACAATAATGACTCTGTTTACTCTTTTTTTTTACTAGGCAAAGAACTTTATTAATCTTGTCTCAAACTTTATTCCCAGGCTTCTTCAGCTTAATTAGCTGCAAAGAATGAATTGTGTATAAGCAAAAACTGAAAAGAGCTGCAGTATCCAAGAGGCTTGGGCTTAAAAATATTAGAGATCTAGAATTTATCAGATCCATGAACAAAATTTTTAAAAAGCAGTCATAATATAAAATAGCAGCTCCCAGTAACTTCTTCAAGTTTTATCTTCTTCAGAAGTTGACCCATCTCCGTTTGCTTCATTCTTGGAAGCGTCATCAAAATTCTCCATAAGATCTGGAACTTCATCATCATTATCCTCTCCGGTAGCAAGTGGTGCCTTTCCATCCACAGATTGGGCAGAGCTTCAGCCAGCCTTCTTAACCTAGTCAGACTGTCTGCACCAAGTTGGTTTAAGATAATGGGCAGCATTTCTGTCAGCTGCTTTGTCTCAGCGCGGCCTGTAATGGTGAAAGTGTTCACTGCCAGGGATGCCTGAACTTTAGGGTTGTTAAAGTGGTCACTGTTCCGTGGTTTGTGAACATACTTCAAAACCAGAGATATTGTTTACCCCTAACTTCTTTTTTTTTTTTTCAACGTTTATTTATTTTTGGGACAGAGAGAGAGCATGAACGGGGGAGGGGCAGAGAGAGAGGGAGACACAGAATCAGAAACAGGCTCCAGGCTCTGAGCCATCAGCCCAGAGCCTGACGCGTACCCCTAACTTCTTTAAGGAGAACTGAAGTTTTTTTTATCATCTGCTGTAGCTGTTCTATGAACCACCTTCTTCTTTCGCGAGCAGTTCCTTTCCCACCAACGCACACTTGTGCTTGCAATTTGGTGAGTTTCTCTTGGTTCTTGATAGTTTCTTTCATCTTGGAGCGGAAACGGGACCGCGCCTGGGACTAGGGTTGGCGTTCAGGGGGCCTCGGGTGGGCCAGCTGAAATTAGGTGCCTAATTCTGTTTATTCTTCTGCAAGTATCATCCTAAACACTTTTACATCGCATTTTTTGTTTGCTTTAAATTGTTCAGTACACACACAGGTACACAGAAACACACAATGAAGCAGGGGCTACTAGGAAATATTACTTTTAATCAATGAATAATTTAGAACGTACAATAGGTTTCTGTTGCCTTTCTGTTATTGATTTCTAGTTTTATTCCATTATCATCAGAGAATATGCTCTGTGGGATGCCAGTTCTTTTAAGTTTATTGAGGCTTGTTTTAGGATACAAAATATGACCTATCTTGGTGAATGTCTTATTGGTGCCTAAAATAAAATTGTGTATTCTGTTGTTGAGTGGATTGTTAAATATATGTATCAATTAATACTGTTTATTGATTGTGTTCTTCAGATCATCTATGTCCTTTTTAATTTTCTTTCTAGTAGTTTTATCAGCTTCCAAGAGGGGTGTTGAAAACTAATTGTGTATTTGTTTATTTCTCTTTTCAACTCAGTTTTTATGTATTTTTGAAGTTTTATTTTTTAGTGTGTACACTTTTATGTCTTCCTGCTGAATTGAACTTTTATCATTATTTAATGTCCTTCTATGTCTCTTATAATTTTATTTGTTCTATGGTCTAATTTACATATAGGTATATATATGTATATATATATATAGCCATTTACGTTTGTTTTAAATTAATGTTTTAAATTAATGTTACATGGCATTTATTTTTTCCATTCTTTTACTTTCAATTTGTCAATATCATTGAATTTGTAGTGAGCTTCTTATAATTTGAATATATATGGGACAATTTTTAAAATCCAATGTCTGGTTTTTGATTTGTGTATTTATATCTTATACATCTAAAGTGATTACTGATACGTTAGTGCTTTACTCTGCCATTTTTATTATTTTCTTTATTTCTTGTTTCCTCTATTCAAGACTTCCTGTGTGTTACTTGAGTAGTTTTTTTAAAGATTTTGTCTTGTTTTATCTGCAGATATTCCTTAATTTATGATAGGGTTATGGCCCAATAAACCTAGTGTAATTTGAAAATATTGTAAGTTGAAAGCACAGGTAATACACCTAACCTACAGAACATAATAATTATCCTAGGCTACCTTAAATGTGCTCAGAACACTTGCTTTAGCCTAGAGTTGGACAAAATCATAAACACAAAGACTATTTTATAAGAAAGTACTGACTACCTCATGCAATTGATCGAATACTATACTGAAAGTGAAGCACAGAATAGTTGCACAGGTACAGAATGGGTCTAAGTGTATCATTGTTACCCTTGTTACTGTGTAGCTGACTGGGAGCTGTGGCTTGCTGCCACTGCCCAGAATCACAAGAGACTCTACCAAACATTGCTAGCCTGGGAAAAGATCCAAATACAAAATTGAAAGTAGTTTCTGCTAAATGCATATCAGTTTTGCGCCATCATAAAGTTGACATATCCGAAATTGAGCCCTCATAAGTTGGAGACCATCCGTACAGTGTTTTTGAGTATTGTATTTGCGTTGTATCTGTTGTGCTTGCTATGGGTATTACAATATACATGTGTGACAGTGCAGTCTACATGTTCTGTGTTTTACCACTTCAGGTCAAGTATGAAAATTTCATTTCCACTTATATCCCTTGACATTCTCTAGTAAAATATTATCATGATTATCAGATGTTATAAGTTTAGTTTCAACCATCCAACATGACATAAAATCCACGAGGAAAGGGCACTGTAGTGTGTGTACGTACCACACTGATCCTCTGGGACTCTCTTTCATCATGTCTTTTCTGTTCAAAGAACTTCTTTCAGCCAATCTTAAAGTGGGTCTTGTAGCAAAACATTCTTTAGTTTTCCTTCATCTGAGAATTTCCTCATGTCCCCTTCATTCCTGAGGGTATAGTTTTCACCAGATACAGAATTCATAATAGGTAGTTGTTTCCTTCCAGCATTTGGAAAACTGTGTATCACTTTGTTCTGCCCTCCATGATTTCAGATGCATTCTTTGGCATTCAGTTCTCTGACATTCTTTACCTACTGGTAATACATCATTTCTCTCTAGCTGCTTTCAAGGTTTGTGGGTTTTTTGTTTTTTGTTTTTGTTTTTGCTTTTTGTTTGTTTTTTGTTTTGTTTTGTGTTTTATCCTTTCTAGCTTTTAGAAGTGTAAATATGATGTGCCTTTGGCACAGATTTCTTTGGTATTATCCTGTTTGGGATTTGGTCAACTGCCAGAATGTGTAAATTTGTGTTTTTGCCAAATTTGGAAAGTTTGCATCTATATTACTGCTTAAAATAGTATTTTAATGTCATTTTTTTTCTTTTCCCTCTGGGATTGTGATGTTAGGAATATTGGGAATTTTGTTGTTATCCCACAGATCCTTGAAACTCCATTTCTTGTCTAGTTTCTCTTCACTGTTCAGGTTGGGCAAATTTTATGAATCTGTCCTTAAGTTCACTGATTCAGTCAACTGTCATCTCTACCACTGGGCCCTTCCATTTTGTTATTTCTGTTCTTGTATGTTTTCATTTCTATAATCCGTGTTATATATATATATATATATATGTATATATGTATATATATATATGTATATATACACACACACATATATATGAAAATTAAAATTTTTTAATTAATAAACTTTATTTTTAAAGTAATTTGAAATTTTCAGAAAAATTGAGCAGAAAGTATAGAGCTCCCACATACCACTTCATCTGACCCCCAAACATATATACAGTTTCCCCCATTATTAACATCATGCATTAGTGTGGTACACATTGGTTACAATCAATGAGTCAATATTGACATATTATTATCAACTAAAGTCCATACTTTACATTAGGGTTCATTCTTTTTGTTGTAAATTCTATGGGTTTTAACAAATGTATGGTGACTTGTATCCACCCTAACAGTATCATATTGAAAAATTTTACTACCCTAACAATTCCCTGTGTTTCATTTATTCAACCCCTTCTCCCTTCCCTAGAACCCTTGGCAACTATTGACCTTTTTTTTTTAAATTTTTTTAACATTTATTTTTGAAGGAGAGAGAGACAGAGCATGAGCGGGGGAGGGGCAGAGAGAGGGGGAGACACAGAATCCGAAGCAGGCTGCAGGCTCTGAACCATCAACACAGAGCCCAGTGTGGGACTTGAACCCATGAACTGTGAGATCATGACCTGGGCCAAAGTCAGACACTTAACCAACTGAGACACCCAGGTGCCCCAAGCAACTATTGATCTTTTTACTGTATCTTTAGTTTTCTTTGGTCAAGAATGTCACATAATTGGAATTATATAGTACATCACCTTTTCAGATAGATTTATTTCTTTAGCAATACAAAATTAAAATTCCCATTCTTTTCATGGCTTGATAGCTTTTTCCTGGAGGGGCACTGAATATATTTCTTCTATCACTGTACAACAATTTGTTCACCTTGAAGGGCATCTTTGTGTCTTCTAAGTTTTGGCAATTATGGATTAAATTGCTATTAAACATTTATGCGTAGGTTTTATGTGGACATACTTTTTAATGTATTCTAGTAAACACTAAGGATCTATGATAATTATGTTTAGGTTTGCAGAAGACTGCCAAACTGTTTTCAGCGTGGCTGTATTGTTTTATATTTCCACCAGTAATGAATAAGGGTTTCTTTTGCAGCATATTTTCTCCAGCATTTGGTGTTACCAATGTTCTGGAGTTTGGCCATCCTAATAGATGTACAGAGATACATCATTGCTTTAATTTTCCATTCTCTCTTGATAGCTGATGTTGAATAATACCTCATATGCTTATTTTCCATTTGTGTAACTTCTTTGGTGAAGTATCTCTTAGATCTTTTGATCATTTTAAAATTGGGTTGTTTAGGGGCACCTGAATGGCTCAGTTGGATAAGCATCTGACTTTGGCTCAAGTCATGGTGTCCCAATTCGTGAGTTCGAGCCCCACGTTGGGCTCTGTGTTGACACCTCAGAGCCTAGAGCCCAGTTTGGACTCTGTGTCTCCCTCTCTTCCTACCCCTTCCCCAACTTGCACTTTCTTTCTCAAAAATAAATAAACATTTTAAAAATGGTTTGTTTGTTGGCTTATTGTTGAGTTTTAAGAGTCCTTTGTGTATTTTAGATACCAGTCTTTTACCAGATGTGAGTTATGCAGAGATTTCCTCCAGTGTGTGGCTTGTTCATTCTCCTAAGGGGTCTCAAAACAATAACAACATACAGCCTTATTGTGATATAATTCACATACCATACAGTTTATGCCACTGAAGTATATAGTTTTCTCCATACTTTGGTCATGCTAATATAACTATATCCACACAATACAGAAGTACGTGAAATTTATCTTGGTGTATGATTTTTATTTTGCTTTCAGAATTTATACTCATCATAAGAAATTAAACTCATAATGAAATAGATTAAATATATTTATATATATATATAAATTAATAATTTGAAATGTCCAGATACATCTGTGTGTATTTGTGTAAGAGAGGCAGGGTAGAAAAGCTTATCTATCACAATACACCTTTCACTTTTTTTCATGTTTTGAAAGCACCATCTATTATAACACCTCTTGGACGTTTATATGCTAAAGTAGCCAGCCTAATTCACAGCAGGATTGATCTGCTTGATTCTGACATTCAAACAAAATGAAATTCTGAGATTCCAACATAAAAAGTACACATATTTAACTTTTATTTTGGTAGAGAGCTGAGCAAGCAAGGATTTCTACCAGTAATGCTGTTTCTTGTGTTGCTTTTCGAATGCATAGAATACTGCTGTGGTTTTCATGGGAAGTGCCTTAGCACAAGAATCTTTATTCTAAAGGTGCAAGAGTAAATTCATCTTGGTACAGTCTAAAACTTTAAACTCTAACTCATCCAGAGTTCAGGTAAGCCAAGCACATGGACACCATGTCCCTATTAACTAATCTGCCTTAAGTATATAAACTATCCTCAGATCTCTAGTGTAGATTTTAGGTCAGTCCTCTAACTGGGTCCCTGCCTCTAAGAACATATATTAATGTGTTACTTTTCTTTTTGTTTCTAAAGAATATTAAAATATCTTCTTATATAAAGTGATATTTTGTTTAAAGAAGTTAGGTAAACAAGTTAGGGCCACTTTAAAATGCATAACTTTTTTTTTTTTAATGAAGGCATCACTCTTTCAGTTTCAGTGAAATAACGGTAGTGGGAGTAAAGCCTCTACTTGGGTCAGTGCTAAGATGCCAGCATTGACTGAAGGACCCCCATGTCCTTGGAGAGCTCAGTATCTCAGCTCTTAGTCCAGAAGGGGAAGTCAATGAGGAAACTGCTAATTACAGCAAAGTGTGATACATATCAGGATAGAAAAGGAAGAACAGAGTTCTGCATGTTCACAGACATGGGAAAAATGTAACAGGCATATTTATTATCCAGTATCACTGATACATATACCTCAAATAGCAATCATACACAAAAAGAAGGAGAGATAATCTTCTTAGTGTTAAATTTAGGGAGATGTCTCTGTCTAGATATTTTTCATTGTGAACTTCTATGATGTGGGTTTGTGATGAAATAAATCTTGAACTCTAGGTATTAAGTTTGGAAACTTTTGATAAAGAGCAGTTTGGGTTGGCTGAAGCTTTTTCTACTTGAGTATGAAATTTTATCCCTGGAAAGCTAGAGCTGACCTTGGTTTAGACTTGAAGAGCTAGTGAATATATTTTGTGATGGGTTTATTCTAAAATCTATGTTTAAGGAGTTCTTCAAAGTGTTAGAAAGAGGTTCTCTGAAGAGCCATCTAGAATATCTTCTCTAGTACACCAATGCAGAAAAAGATGTAGAAACTCAGAATCCCTTTGCAAAAATATGTTTGTGTACTGGGAATGGTAGGCGGAATTCTAATATGGAACCCATGTTCTCCAATTGCTGGGTGTTATTCCTTGTAAATACTCTCCACTTGAGTGGATGTGAGACATGACTCACCTGTATAAGTAACATATGGAAAAGGTGATGGGCATGGGATGTCATCCCCATGATTTGGTTATACATGATTATCTGTCTGTATATGAATTAGGTAGACTCTCCTGCTGGTTTTGAAGAAAAAGCTGCCCAGGGGCTGAACTGCCCAGGGAAAGAGAGCAACATGGCAAGCTATTTTGTTTTTTTGTCCTACAATGTCAGGGAACTGAAATGTGCCAATAACCATGCGAGCTTGAAAGAGGAGTGCTCACTTGAGCTGTGTTGAGACTTCTGACGCACAGAAACTGGGAAAGTTAATAGATATAATAAATTAGTAGAGTTAGAGAAATAACAAATGGTAAATGGTGTGGTTTTTTTTTTTAATTTTTTTTTTAACGTTTTATTTATTTTTGGGACAGAGAGAGACAGAGCATGAACAGGGGAGGGGCAGAGAGAGAGGGAGACACAGAATCGGAAGCAGGCTCCAGGCTCCGAGCCATCAGCCCAGAGCCCGACGCGGGGCTCGAACTCACGGACCGCGAGATCGTGACCTGGCTGCAGTCGGACGCTCAACCGACTGCGCCACCCAGGCGCGCCAATGGTGTGGTTTTAAGCCTCTAATTTTGTGATGATTTTCTATGTAACATAGAAAAACAATATACAGTAAAACCTTGGTTTGCGAGCATAATCCTTTCCAGAAACATGCTTGTATTCCAAAGCATTTGTATATCAAAGTGAATTTTAAGAACCATTGACTCAATTGTGATCATGTGACATTTGGTGTCTGGTTCTACTCGTATTGCAAGACATCGCTTGTTCATGAAGTTAAAATTTATTAGAAATATTTGTTTGTCTTGTGGAACACTGGCAGAAAAAAGGTTACTCTCAATCCAAGCTTTTATGTACTTACTAAGAATGTTTCTATGTATCTCAATCTCTCCCCAAACTACACTTGGTTAAAGGTGGTATAGAATTCCTTTGTATTAAGAATTGATTTCAGTAGTATGTTGAAGGAAACAAAATGAAAACATTTTAAGTCTTGAATTTATTTTACTTTCATATAATGGAAAAGTCTTCAAGGAAATACCGAAAGCCGCTTTGATAACTCGACTGAGGCACTGGGGACCCAGGCTCCTTCCAGCCCTCTTCAGCCTTTATCCTGATGTTTACAGGATGACTGCTGAAGCCTAAGACATATTCATGGTCCAGGAAGCAAGAACAATGAGACATGGGCAAAAGTTTGCATAAGGGGACAGTCCCCTTTTTAAGGAACACTTCTAGAAGGACAACTCAGCAACTTTTACTTCTATTCCTTTAGCTACAATTTAGCCAACTAGCCGTCCCTATTTGCAATAAACACTAGAAAATATAGCTTTTTATTCAGGCAAGTCTTTCTTCCAACAAACCTGGATTTCCATTAGTAAAGGAGAAGAGAAATACGAGATTCTGGCACATTAGGTATATATTTTATATCAATATGTATTTCTTATCTGAAAAAGTTTTGAATAATGAGTATTATTTTATGTAATAGAAACATGAGGAAAGTTTTAAATATTTTTCTTATGTGAAAAAATTTAGGTTCTGATCATATGAGCAAGTAATTTACTAAATACTCGTTTCTGCAAATTAACTGATTTTCAATTATGAATAATGACTTAGTAGGCTATAATCATTCCTTCTTTGCAAATAGAAATGCATTTTTCTTCATACCTATTGAACTCATTTATTCTGATTTATTGGGAAATGTATTTTGTGATAATTACAAATCATCTGTGATGATTCAATGAGTATCACATTGGTTTTAATAATTTTCTCATTTATCCTCAGTATCCTATGTTTCATTTTCAATAAGTAGGAATGCTGGAGACTAGAATATATTTCTTGTAATGCTCTTCAACAGTAATTACTTCTTAACATCATTAAAAATTAAAACATATATTTAAAAAAAATATTGATAGATTGACTAAAATAAAACATTGCCAAGCAAAACATCTACTTCATCCTCATTCTATTTCTACTGTATCCAGTGTCCTCTCACTGTTAAGATTATTCAAAATTTTAAATTGGGTAGAAGTTTTATATTTTTTCAACAATAATTTGGTGAAAGTAGTGAAGAGTGTTTCTTGGAGAATGGTTATAGAAATAGATGCTGGGAAATTATTTATTGGAGCTCTTTTGAGGGTGACAAATAATTACACCTCTGCTTTGCCCATTCCAAGGATAAAACCAGTTGAGAACTAAGAAATGCAACTTGAGAAATGAAGATTAAATATGCTATATTTCCTGATAAACCTGATTAATAACATACCTTAGGTTTAAGAGAAGGCGTGCTTCATCAGACCTCCATCACTGAATTGAATTTACTCATATAGTTGCAGGTAAAGAAGGACAACTGTAGATGCTACCCAAAGGATGGTAGAACACTTACCTCCTGGCAGAGGTGAATACGTGCATCCAGGATCAGCTTCTCCAAAGATCTCCGAAGAGAACTCAGGAGTTCCTAAGCTACTTATTCACATGTGTTTCCTTCTGTTCAGTTCTGACTGAACTAGAGAGATTTGGCATTGGGTGGAAACTAGAGCTGCTCTCAGATTTTTTTTCTTCTAGAGAATTGAAGTCAACTCTCCTCTATAGAACGCAGACAGCAGAGGATATGTGTTTCTCCCTAGAAATTTTATGATATTAACAGTGCTGCTTTTAGTTAAGTTCTTTAAGTGTTTGAGCACAAAGTTCTCTTAATATGGTACATATTGAACCTTAGTAATAACTTCCTCTAAGTGAAGGTTTATTTATTTACACACTTTGTTAAATATTATGCATTCATTAGGTCACTCCCTGGTTGTTGTTGTTGTTGTTGTTTTTCCCCTCAGATGATGAAACTGAGGCTCATTCAGATCTGACAAGAAAATTCCTCAAGATTTCATGTAACTAAATTGTTAATCTAAGCTCCTGTTAGTCTAATTCCAAATTCCATTTCTTTAAACACTATACAATCTACTCCACCCCACAGAGGACTAACATCACCAATAAAACTTGGAATTGCCATATTGGAAACTGTTTCAAATAAATACAGGAACAAAAAGATGTGTTTGTTAATATCATTCAGAGTCTTCAAGAATTTCCAATTTTTAAATGGTCTTTAAAGCCCCCTGCGTTTATTTTAAAAAGTAACATTAAAAATAGGGGCGCCTGGGTGGCGCAGTCGGTTAAGCGCCCGACTTCAGCCAGGCCACGATCTCGCGGTCCGTGAGTTCGAGCCCCGCGTCGGGCTCTGGGCTGATGGCTCAGAGCCTGGAGCCTGTTTCTGATTCTGTGTCTCCCTCTCTCTCTGCCCCTCCCCCGTTCATGCTCTGCCTCTCTCTGTCCCAAAAATAAATAAACGTTGAAAAAAAAAATCTTTAAAAACATAACTGATGGATGAAAAATATACATATATGTATCTATATCATTTCCATTTTTCATATAACTGCAAAATGAATGTAAACTTTGTATGTTACAATATGAATTTTAGGGACACCTGGATGTCTCAGTCAGTTAAGATCCGAATCTTGATTTCAGCTAGGTTATGATCTCACTGTTGGTGGGATGGAGTACCAGCTGACAGTGAGGAGCCTGTTTGGGACTCTGTCTCTCACTCTTTCTCTGCCCCTCCCTTGCTGGTACACACACACACACACACACACACACTCTCTCTCTCTCTCTCTCAAAATAAATAAATAAACTTAAAAAGAAAAACAATTTAAATTTTACTTTTAAAACATCTTAGGAATTTTGAGACATGATATTTCTCTATAGAGCAGACTCAGAGTTAAACCTTGTATTTCCAGTCTACAGGCTGGTATTATAGAAAAAAAATGTCTGGAGAGAAGAGACTCTGCTAATGGAGATGACTAGGAGATGACTTAGGAGATGACTTAGGAGATGACTAAGTCATTTTAGGAGATGACTAAGTCTTCATTTCTAACACTATCACTATAATTTTATTGAGAAATCAGAGAATAGAGAAACAATACACAGTATTCCTACTGCCCAAGAAATGTATCAGCATCCTATGAAGAGTTGTACAAGATTTATTTTAGAGAGTAGTACCACAAATGCTTAGTTATAAGGTCAAGGTGCAGTAGACAAAATCAGAGTTGAATTTCATGTTCTTCACTTATTTGTGGCCATGCTACAGGTGAAATGTGCAGATGTGATGAATAAAATTTAGGTGATTCAAAGCACTTGATTGAAGCTTAAAATGTATGATTCAGAAGTAGATGTTTAAAAATTGCACACAATTTTTGAGGAAAAATCTGAGATTATATAAATAGTATTTTGACCAATCTAGAACCACTAGATTAATATTTTCATTGATTTTGTTTCTAGTGCCAATAATAAAAACATGATATTTAGAAGACTGCAGATTAGGATGCATTTTTAATTATCCAACAGGCCTACTAAAATGTGAACAGATGGTAAACGCAAATCTTACTTAATTGGAAAACTGGCGTTACGAGAAATAACTAAGTAGGAAAATATTTGCGTTAAATATACTTAGCAATTGAATTACATCATATTTGTACATATCTGTTTATGAAGGCATCTTTAATATTAAACAGGTTCTGATTTTACACTAACCTGTTTTAAAGAGTTAATATTTATTTATGGGGAGAGGGATTGGTAACTAGCAAATTGGAATGGGCACAGTGATATTTAAGAGGATCACTTGATAATCCCCCACAGATTGGAGCTACCATTCCCAATTCTTTTATTTCCTGTTGCCTAGAAGCAATAGCGAAGTATTTCTTCTCAGTATCATTTGTGGGGCAGAAGATGATCAAGTTTTATGGATACACATTCTACAGTCTCATTTCCATCAGCTCTGCAATTGTTTCACTGATAAGCACTAACAGGAGGGAGATAGAAGTAAAATTTATAACCCTCTTCTAAATCTTCGTGATTCCTGTGAATGGCAGCAGATCACTCTTGCCTTGGCTGACACAAACTACCACCATGATCAAAAGGCTATAATAATGCTGTTTTATTAAGAAAGATAGCAGTCAAAAAGGTGAGATTCCCAGAGGCAAAGAAATAAATAAAAACAGCAGTAACAGAATGAAAGAAGATGGTATAAAGTACTATTTAGGGCAATAACCGAGTAGAATGACAGACAATATGCAAATCTTGTGCTGGGAATCTGAATTGGATTTTTGTAAACATCAGTTTCTGACTGTAATATCCCAGGAACTAGTAAATGGTGACCTTGGTATTAACTAAACTGAGTACTGGGGAACACAGAACAGAAAGCTTGCGTCACAACTCCACCTTAACAAAGATAGGGATGTAGTAGGAAGAGTGGCTACGCTGAAAAGTGCCATCGAGTATGGCTTCACTGGGGTGTCCTGTGTGGGTTCAGCTATCATGTGTTAATACTATATTTTTCCCAAACAAATTATACATTGTCAAAAGCCTATTAGGAGAGTAACAGTCCGCACATATATTTTTGGATCGTGGGGGAGTAATAGCATCATGTAATCATATGGAGCTTTCATTAGTTAGTTCATTGTTCAAAGTATGCGATAGTATCAACTAGTAGATCCCCAGAATTCAACTTGGCTTTTTTGAGCTGAAAATGCACAATATGATGATGTTTCCTTTAAAGGTCATTCACCATTATAAGGCAAAAATTCAAAAGGCCATATTGATTATGAGGGGGACTTCCATCATACCTTTAGTCACCTATATTACATTCTGAGGCATTTAGCACAATCAAAATCCATCATTAAGTACTGCTTCAGCCCCGGGCAGTACCTATTTTCGTTTCACATTGACTTAAATGTTTTTACTAATTTTTAGTATCCTTGGAAATTGTAGCAGATTTATTTTACAGATAAGAAGACTGAGAACCATTTCATTGGAATAATTGTTCAGCATCACATTAGTTGATTATGGGATGATAACTAGAAAATAGTTCACCTTGTCAGCCACTCATATCTTAATTACTTGTGTGTTATTGAGCTCCAACTCTTGTTAAAATGTAAGCTCCACAAGGCCGGGGGCAGGTATGTGTTTCTGTGCTGTACTCTGTATACTTAGCACCTGAAGTACAGATGCTTAATATTGTTTCAAAGATTGCCCGGAGGTTGATATTCATAAGAATTTTTTATCAAAATTGAGATTTGTTACTTAAAAAAAGATCATTGAGATTAACTTTGCTTTGTTTTTATATGGTGTCAGTTCCTACATACCTGTTTTAAAAGAACTTTAAAAGTGTAAGTATTATTGAATTAAGCTGTAGTCTTGCAGATATTCTTAAGAATAAAGCATTTGAATATCGACATTCCGCAGAGCTGAAAGGTGGAGATTCTTGTGGAGCAAATGCGAACAAGGACTAGAAATGTTAACATGAGCAGGGGACACAACTAAGAGACCGCATGTTGCAATTATAGACCTCCATCATGCATTTGTAGCCATGAGAAAATTTATCATCAATACGTTATCAGTGTGTCTTTCTAAAAAACAATTTAATTGCTAATACAGTGGGCAAATTCAGTTATTTTACTTCATAGACTGTCAATGGGCAATTATAAGGCAGTCCTAGGAATAAAGCATTATCTTCCACCAAACCAATTACTTAAGTTTAATCTTAGGCTTTTTTCCTCATTTACTTAACTGCCTTGCTATTTATTCTCTCCCTTAAACATAACACCTGATCATTTGTCTCAGTTATGTTAAAAAAATGAATTATGTGGGAAGAAATTCAACTAGTTGTTTGGCAAGACAGAGACAAAATAAAACCATCAATTAAATGACAAATATGTAACTTTTCTAATGTTGGTAGTGGGAGATGGATAGGTTATTTTGAGCTAATGTCTAACATTTTTTTGGTTATCTAGACAATTCTAATGGGTCTGTTTTTACATATGTAATTTGAAAACCTCAAATAATAGAAATTTAATGAAATACACCATCTAAACTTGGAAATTTTCAAATTTCAATTAGTATTTTAAACATACCTCATGGAGGAAATGCAAGGTCATTAAGAATATTCTCTTAGGAAAAAATAATATTCTATTAGATATATAAAAGCAAAGCACAATATATGTTACAAAATAAACTCTGATAACTTTATTTTAAAGTCCTTTGAATTTTTTTTGAAATTGTATAATACATTCCTTACTCTAGCAGTATATATGCAAGCCTTCATATTTTTTCTTGGAGGCGAATATTAAGGAATTCAGATCATCAGCCTGTTTACCATGTTTTTCTGTGATTTATCAGGGAAGTCAACAAACCACTTCAGTTTTCTTCTGGCAGTAAAATAGGAAACGAGTGTCCAGGGAACATAAATCTACTGTGACTTTTCTATCCAATTTCAGTTGTTCTGCCACCATTGATTCCAATGTGTCACACTGTGTGAGAACAATGGAAATTAACACTATGTTGGGACTGCCAAATTCATTTCACACAACAGTAATCACAATAATAACCAAAATAATATATAATCACCCATGAGAATAAGCACAATTCCATGAATCAGAGTCCTAAAGAAATCAGTCTCAGTCAAAAGAAAATCAGACAAATGTTTTTAAAGAGATTAATGATTCTACCCCATTCCTTGTTTTGCTGGTTTTCATGAGCATCTGTTACGTGGGAATACATTTTGTTTTACAGGTTTTTTTTTGTTGTTGCTGTTGTTGTTGTTTTATCAGGCAGATGTTTGTATTTTCTCATCCTAGTAATTGGAAGAGCAATTAGAGACAATGAGAAGGCAACAAAGAGGAACTTTGCCAAAATCTCTTGGTTAAGCTGAATTTCCAACAAACTACCTATGAAATATATTTTACTCTATTTGGCTAAGCAGAATATTCAAGAACACTTCATTTTTACCCTTTGGCAAACAACCACTCTGGCTGTGAAGTAGGTGAAAGGTATTGTCAGTTTTTGAACAAAAAAAAAAGTTTAATCGGGATAAATCCAATTTATGGCAGCCTGTGAAATTTCTCTTCAGTTTAACCTTTGTATTTTTATTTTCTCTTCTTTCATTTATATTCATCTATAAATCTTTTTTTTTTATTCTGATGCAAAGCCTTCATGAGCCTCAGATTCAATGTATATTAAATGCCGTATTGTAGTTCCATATCCAGGCCATCTCATATCCCAAAATTGTATCACTGCTCCTCAAAGAGAACGTTGAGCACATGGAAATATATATTCCAAGAGTCCTTTCTGAAGGATATTATGAAATACTGTGCTAAACCTGAAACAGCTCAGCACAATATACAAATATTGGGTTAGGCAAATTTATAAACAATATTAAGATATATTCTTATATTGACTAGAGAGAGCAGCTGACGAATTTATGAGAGAAATAAATACAAAATGCTTGATATTGGGAAGTGTACACATTCAGTCTAAGGAATATTTTCTTGAATACCTCAAAAAACATTAGCCTCGCAGAAAAGATTTAAAAAATAACTATATTAAAATGTAACTCCTTTTTATAGTATATAAGATACATACAAACTTCAAAATTAACTGGTAGACTGAGAAGAGATATTTGCATTTTACATGACATGTAAAATAGATAAAATTTGTATTAGTAAGCATACAACTAATGCAAATATTAGTAAGTTAATATCTAGAATATATGTAAGTTCTCAGAAATTTAAAAGTAAAATGTGTATAATCTGGAAGAAAAATAGATAAAGAAACAGCGCATTTGCAGAATATGTAAGTGAATGGTCAATAAATATAAAGAGGTGCTCAATCTCACTATTGATCAGAGGAACTAACAATAAATTACCTGTATTTACCCAAATAAACTTGAAAAAATAAGTCAAATTAGAATCTAGAGACAGTAAGGCTGTGAAAAAAAATCATACTGCAGGTGTTCATGTAAATCATTCATTTATAACAGAGAACTGTGGCAATTTCAGTTAAGGAGGAAATGCATACCCCAACAATCCACGCATGCTAATCCAGAAGTTTTTACACTGATATGCAGAATATATACAAGAATACACATTGTGCCATTGGTTATAGACTTAAAATATGGAAATAATGACAATGTTGTTAGTAATGGATGGATAAATGTGGTGTAGACATACTATGCACCATATAGGAATTAAAGGAAAATACTTCTGGATAACCACATGGATACTACGCAAAATAAAATGTTTAGTAAAAATCAGTTGCAAAATACATTGAAATTTTGATAACATTCATATAATTTTAGAAAAGTATACTTAAAATATCACAATGTGTGGGTGTGTGTGTGTGTGTGCGCATGTGTGTGAAGGTAAGGAGGAGTGTCTCATAAATTTGTAATAGGGACCCCAAGTTGGGGCAGTGAGTGAGGTTGGGAATAGGAAGAAAGATTAGAAAGAAAATAGTGATAATATGCCACTTCAAAATGAACTGTTTCAGTAATCAAATCCGATGTGTATCTGTATCCATTAATATAGTATTAGTATTAGTATTAGTATTAGTATTAGTATTAGTATTATTTAGGGAGACGCCACCGTAGGTGGAAACTAGATAGGAGCAGTGGATAGAATGCACAAGTCAGAGTCCCAAGTCCTTGAGGAGGGAATGATAGAGACATGACCTGGAGGTAAGGATGGTGATAAATAGGTTACACATTAGAAGCCTGGGGACACAACATCCTGACCTTGTGGCTTCCTAGACCATGACGCTAATAGGCCAAAAGAGCAAGGGATTTCCTCTTCCACCTCTGCCCAGAGTAATCCCTAAGACTCAATGGAGAAAGGCTGTCCTGACAGTTTGGCAAACACCTTGTGGGACCAAAAACTCCCTCTTCCAAACTGTGGGAGGAGTCCCCCAATGACTAGAAACAGCCTCCATTAGAGACCACCTCACGGCATGTCACAGCTCCTGCCAGCCCAGAAAGACCCAATAAATATGCAGTCCCCAAACAACTTAGGTGCCAGCTCCATCTGGGACACGGCCTGCTCTCCCCTAGAGAGTGTACTGTTTCTTTAATAAACCTGTCTTCTGCTTTCACTTTGGACGCCGGTCTCTTAAATCTTTATTGCAATGGGGCCAAGAGTGGAGACACAATGCTTTTCGCACCGACACCACCTTTAAGTGGGACTGGAGGTTTACTCAAAGTTCTCTGGACAAAGAACATCAGGGAACCATTCTTGAGGAGTACACACACGAACTGATAGCCACCCCAAGAGATCTGCTGTCTTTCTGGAGGGTAAGAGAAGTACATTCTGAGAAGTTCATGACGCACAGCAAAGGAGACAAAAACTGGACTTTCACGGTTCAAATTAAGACACAACCACTTGAAGGGAAGATCTTGGAAGGAGTTCACTTATAAATCAGTTAATCATGGCAGATATGATAGGGTACATAAAATTTTAAAAGGAGTGAATGCTCTCCACATTAAGAAAAAGTATTTAAAAGGAAGATGCAGCATTAGAATACAGGAAAAGGATGCTATAAATTAAAGCTTTTAGCCAGGCAAGAGCAACCTAACCGATTTTTAGCCTTTTTGCCAACTTATGGAAAATTTTAGTTTTCATAAACTAATTGATTTGATTTGCTTTAGGACTGAGAAAGGGGCAGTTTTACAGATAAGAATTTTACACGAGCTATCTCTCCTCTTTTGATATTCACATTTGCACATTCTAGAAGTAAACCAGAAGAGAAGCCCAAATATATTCTCTGTTTTAGCTTTTCCAGATGTAGATTTCAGTAATAGCTGCAAAAGCATCACGTCATAAATAAGTTCAGAGAAGGATGTGAAATGTACCTTTCAAATGCACTCACTCTAAGTTATGGAACTGGTTTAAAAAAAAAAACTTAGTTTTTTAGAGGATTACTAGACAAGTATAATGACTGATTTGCTTACTTTATATAGTAACAGTGGAAATGTCATTCATATTCAAGAAACACTAACTGAATCCTGCTTGCAAACTCTTGAGTTTATAAATTTATGTCAAGTATGTACATTGGCAGAGAAAACAATATTGAGGAATATAACAAGCATCTTCTATTATAACATAGACCTTTCAGTCAGTATTTTCTGCCCACCTCCACTTAGTTTCTCTTCCCCATTAGTCTCTATTCTCCTATCTTGCTTTAATATTCTTCTGTGGTCATTACCACTTGATTTTTATCTGTCTTTCCAGCCCCTCATCTCCCCCATAGAATATAATCTTCATGAAAGCAGAGAGTTCATTTTGTTCATTGCCATATCCCACACCAGAGGCTCAACAAATAGCCATACTTTGTACCCTGAATGTATTAGACACTATCCTCAGCAGTAAAGGTATGGTGCTGAATAAAATAGATGCAATCCCGAGGCACCTGACTCTCTCCATCAGTAGAACATGTGACTCTAAATCTCATGGTTGTGACTTCAAGCCCGGCACTGGATGTGAAACCTACTTAAAAAAAATTCAAAGAAAGGGGCGCCTGGGTGGCTCAGGCAGTTGGGCGTCTGACTTCGGCTCAGGTCATGATCTCACAGTTTGTGAGTTCAAGCTCCGCATCAGTCTTTGTGCTGACAGCTTGGAACCTGCTTCGGATTCTGTGTCTCCTTCTCTCTGCCCCTCCTCAACTTGTGCTCTATGTCTCTCAAAAAATAAATAAATGTAAAAAAAATTTTTTTTTAATTCAAAGAAGAAAAACATATAATCTTTGCTTTCATGGAATTCACTCTTATTTTTTAGGGTGAAAATAAGTTATCAAGCAAATATGAACATTTCAGAAAGTGATAAATGGTAAAAAAAAAAGCATGAAACAAACAGCAAATACTGTATATTAAGAAGTGACATTGTGACATTTGTGAATGCAGCAAATAAAAGGAGTCAAAGTGGCATTAATAGCTTAGTCAAGGACACATATAGAAATAGTAAAATACTCAGCTTGTTCTGACACTGAATATTCCTCACCATTACTTTCCTGTTATGAACACATTAAATATAAAGACTGGTTGGTTGTATGAAGAGGAAAAAAATTAGGTAAAACAGAAAGCAAAAAAGTCTTGAATTTTTTTTTTTTTTGGCAGTATAGTTCTATAAGTCATGTTTGAGTGACATTTGTTTAACATTAAAACATTTCTTTCTGGAAGATGAATGCTGTTTCCCTATGCTCTATTCCTAAATGGGTAAAGCACCTGATAAAGGGAGGGACGTTTTTCCTCTATGACTGGATCATCCAAAAAGGTTCCCAGTGTCCTAGTGAAGACATTTTGTCATAGTATGGAACAGTACCAAGGTATCATGTCTTTATGCTTATTTGAACCATGTTTATAAAATTAAATTTCCCTCCAAATCATTAGTATTAACACAATATATGTATCTGCATATGCACATATATATATACATATATGCATACATATATACACCTATATATCAATTGTGCTTAAAATTAATGGCAAATTATGTTCCTTTTTAACCTTCTCCATTTTTGCTTCATATTTACTCTTACAAGTGTCATTAATGCAAATGAGGCATTTCAGTTGACCCCATAATGCCACAAAATGTTTTAAGTAACTGCAACCATTGGGTAATAAGGTACCCATATTTTTAGGAACAAGAATGAGGTGGTAGAAAGGTCTCTAGAACACTTAATTCCCAGATATTTTGTACTATTTTAGTCATGAATACAGAAATCATAGATATTATAAATTTCAATGGAAGCCCATCTCTGATTCAGAGCGATATATACATTAAATTATGCTTGTTATTGCCAACGGTGTTGTATCTGAAGTTGAATTTTCCCAATTTCTCAGAAGTGACAGTTAAGTTATAATCTCAGCATGTTCAGCATGCTTAATGAACTCCTTGGGGAGACCAGAATATCTGTAACACAATTAACTTCCCATTCTTATGTAAATGAGGAGTTTCAGAGTCCCTGATGGAAGGCTGCTTTTTGGCTACAGTTAGCAAATGTATGCTATTAAATGACACACGGAGCCTTAAGCTGAAATTTAGACTTCACTAATTTGTGCTGTGACATGTGCAAAGTGCTTTGGAGGAAATATGAAACCCAGTTGTTTAAATGTAGCTGATGAAATAGGGATTATCACCCTTGGCTAAACTGTCAGCAGCAGCCTGACTGCTTTTACCAGTTTCTGCACTTTCAGAAGGAATATTCAACGTGTCTTTCACTGGCAATATTTGCTCTAATATTACCATTCTCTCATTACATAACTGAAGTTATTTTTCTCAGATAAAACAAACATAACAGCAGACAGTATGTCTTTTCCTCAGTTGACCTCGAAGTGAATATACACTCACCCAATATTTACTGAGGATCTAAAATACAACATTTACTACAAACGTCTTAAAACTATACTTAAGAATTTTAAAGCTAAATATCTTAATATAAAGAATATCAATTGGAAAATGTAATGCGCGAAATTAAATATATTCTTTTTGTGCATTCTTGAGCAGGCATAATATCTGGACAAGTTTTATGAAATCTAAATGTTAAATCAAAACACAAATCTGAGATTTAAAATGTATTTCTTGTGTAGGCCATGCAGGGATAATATTTAAAATAAAATCATCTAGCAAGAGTATACCTACAAAATAAACAAAAGAACATACATACCAAAGGAAAAGCCCTTGAATACCTTGAGATATTAGGAAGTAGAATGACTGCTTAAAGGACAGGTTTTTTTTGGAGTAATGAAAATGTTTTGGAATTAGAGGTAGTGGTCGTACTACATTATGAATGTACGAAATGCCCCTTTATAATATTAATTATAAGTAATTTATAAAACTATTTTTTCTTGCCCTATTCAGAGGCAAGAAGTTTAGGTCATATAAATGTCACCTCAAAAAAAAAAAAAAAAAAGACAGGTAAACTAGTCCCAAATACAATCCTAAATATATTGTATTTACCTTAAAATAAATAAGGAGTTTAAAATTTAGAAACACTGTGATTATTTAATGTTCTTGAAATAAAAATAATCCTTAGAAATTAACTTCAGAAAAAATGCCTTGCTTCAGTTAAAAAAAAAAAAAAAAGGCAACATAGTCTTTGACATCTGCCCATCTTTTCCCAGATCTTGAACGAATTTTTTCTTCAGGCACAGATTCTGGTGTTCGGGAATTCTTAAAGATTTGTGGAACTCCTCAGTGGCTCAGTAGGTTAAACATCTGACTCTTGATTTTGGCGCAAGTCATGATGGCTCAGTTCATGGGATGGAGTTTCCCTGTCAGTGTAGAACCTGCTTGGTATTCTCTCCCTCTCTCTCTCTGTCCCTTCCCTGCTTTCTCTCTCTCAAAATACATAAATAAACATTTAAAAAAAAGAATTCTTAAAGATTTATAAGATTTGTATTAATTCATGGTGGCAGGGCTAAAAATAAAGTATTTCCCATGAATGTGGAAATAACACTGTCTGCAATTGTTAAAATATAATTTTATCTATGATGGATCGGAACTGAATAAATAGAACTATTTTTTTATTATTTTATTTTATTTTATTTTATTTTATTTTTATTTATTTTGAGAGAGAGAGAGTGGGGTAGGGGCAGAGAGAGAGAATCTCTGGCAGGCTCTGCACTGAGATAAGGCTCCTCCCTGGGATCATGACCAGAGCCAAAATCAAGAGTCAGGCACTCAACCGACTGGGTCACCCAGGAGCCCAAGAACATTATTTTAAAAAGGAAGAATGATTCCAAGTGAGATTCTGACTCTGATCCCACTTTTGATCACTAAGCGTAGTTGTTGATTCCATTATATAGGTTCCACCTCACACATTAGGTAATTCTCTAACACCAGCTTGCTGTCTTACATTTCAACTCAATTGTGACACCAGGGATCTACCCAGAGATAGCTTCAGCTCCCACAGTTTAAACTCAGTCCCACAAGAATGACCCTCACTTTAGACTTCAATAGAAAGTCTAAGTTGTTACCTGTGCTTCTGACCTACTGACTAAACCAGAGGTTCCCACATTTCTTACTTGGGTTTGATTAATTTGCTAGAGCTGCTCACAGAACTCAAAGAAGCATTTTACTTCCTAGATTTCCAGTTTATTATAAAAAGATATAACTCAGAGACAGCTAGATGACATAGGGTGAGGTATAGGAAAAGGGCATAGAGCTTAGAAAGGGCACCACTCCACATGTTTACTAAAGCAGAAACTCTCCAAACACCATCTTTTGCCTTTCTATGGAGTTGTTATTACATAGTCATGATTGATTACCAAATTGGCCATTGACAATTGATTTAACCTCCAGAACCTCTCTTCTCCCCAAAGTCATGGACATTACTGAAAGTTCCAACCCTCCAATCACAAGGTTGGATCCCCTGGCAACCAGCCCCCATCTATACATTATCTAGTTGGTTTCCAAAGTCACCTCATGAACATAACAAAAGGCACATTTATCACTCTCCTCAGATAGATATATAGATATATAGATATATAGATATATAGATATAGATATATTTCTTATTATAAATTGCATCACACCAAATTTGCTAACTTCTGTGTCTTGATGAATAAAATATTTATGTCCTGCATCATCAGAGTCTACCAACACTCAAAGTACATACACACACACAAAAAAAAGGAACATTAGGGAGGCAACTATTAGCACTATTTATTCTTAACCCTATTCAGGGGAGAGGAATCCTTGCCCTCAGGGCTCTATAGGTCCACGTCAAGCAGTAGATCTGTATTAAAGAGGTGAGTAACATCTTTCTTGGATCTGATTTCCATCCTCTCCACCATGCGTACTCTTCCACTTGTAATTGGTTTCTCATTCATGTATTTTGTGATTTTTGCTCTTGTGACCCTGTCCAGTGAAAGAAATTCATTATTTTTGTCTTGCTAATTTAGGTTTTGAGAATGAAAAGTCTGAAAGCCTCAACCTTGTGACAAATCATTTGCCAAGATGATGCCACCCAGGTAAGAAATCTATTGTTAGAGTTAATTGGGTATGACCAGTCATATCTATGTTTTGCTGATAATTTCCATTTGGAATATACAATCCCTTAAAAGGCATGATGTATTTTAAAAATGTAAAGATTAGAAGTGGCATATTTGGAAAAAAACTATATCAGTAGAGTTTATGCAGAAAGTAAGAACCTCCTAACCTATGTCACAGGTTACTAGAGGAGGGTAAGAGAGTGTGCAGTGGAACGGGGCCAGAGTATCTGAGCCCAGCCTAGATAAGCTAACCTCCAGCCCATTTTTTTTAATTTTTTTTTCAACGTTTATTTATTTTTGGGACAGAGAGAGACAGAGCATGAACGGGGGAGGGGCAGAGAGAGAGGGAGACACAGAATCAGAAACAGGCTCCAGGCTCTGAGCCATCAGCCCAGAGCCTGACGCGGGGCTCGAACTCACGGACCGAGAGATCGTGACCTGGCTGAAGTTGGACGCTTAACCGACTGCGCCACCCAGGCGCCCCTAACCTCCAGCCCATTGAAGAAGAGTGCTTAGGGGAGCCTGGATGGGTCAGTTGGTTAAGGGTACCACTCTTTGTTTCGGTTCAGGTTATGATCTCAGGGTTTGTGAGTTCGAGCCCCATATCAGGCTCTCTGCTGTCAGCACAGAACCTGCTTCCAGTCTTCTGTCTCCCTCTCTCTCTGCCCCTCCCCTGCTCATTCTCTCTCTCTTTCTCTGTCTCTCAAAAATAATTTAAAAAAACAAAAACAAAAACATAAGAGTGCTTCAAGCTAAAATCAATAAAAAATGCAGACACTGAGTTTTGCAGTGGATTGTTAAACAACAGTAATAACTGATACAGTGAGATATATTAAACAAAAACAAGTGATCCTTGTTTGAAGAGAAAAAGGGGGAGGGGAAGGAGAAAACAATAACTGAAAATCACAAGGCAATTACAGAAATTTGAAGACTGATTGCTTATTTAGTGAAGTTAATAATAATTATTACTTTCCCAGGTGTGAGAAAATATCTGTGGTTGTTCTTATTAAAGATTTCTTCTCTTCTATTTATACAGCCTCTAATAATGGTGGATAAAATGGTGGGGGAAGGGAGAAGCCAGTTGAAAAAGGTATATACGTGAGTTGATAACTATTTATGTGGATGGTGAGTACACGGAGATCCAATGTATTACTGTTTCTGCTTTTGAAGGCCATCAGAAATGTCTATACTAAACATGTAAAATAAAATCCACAGTAAAAGCACAGGAAAGGTGAAGAGATACTTTTGCCATGATCATAGAGCACTACATGGATAAGCTGCAGAAATAGTGACACAAATGGAGCACAAGGGTAAAAGAACCCAAACTCTACAGGCATTCTGACAAAGGTAACATTATGAGGGGAATACAAGGACTTTAAAATCAGCAAAATACGCACTTTTTTACTACATAAGTTACTTACTGGTTTTGTGACCAAGTATTTAACTTTCTGAGTCATGGTGAACTACTGGTAAAATAAGGTATACTTTGCAAATGAATATGTGGATTACGTTAAAAAACAGAAATAATGCAAGCACTAAGTTATATGGCAGGTGACATTTATGCAAAAGTTAGAGCTATTACCACTGTTTTTGGGTCTGACCTATAATATCTGCGATATACACAAGGAAGTTCAGCTTCTTGTAGTAAATGCACTGAAACCATTATAAATTATGTCTCACATAAATAAATAAATAAAGTCTGTATTATTGTATATAGTATCCAATAATGAAGCTCGCTATGATTAAAATTTAACTTGGGACAAAGGATGGACAAGCATGTCTCTAATTTTTTATATTATATAGAGAGCTAAACTCCTAATTTAAATGTACTCAGTGTAAGCTCATGAACATTCCTGTGGAGTGGCAATGCAAGTTTAAAATTTTTTTTAGTTTTATTTTTTATATTTGAGAGAGAGAGAGAGACAGAGCATAAGCAGGGGAGGGGCAGAGAGATGGAGACAGAATCTGATGCAGGCTCCAGACTCCTAGCTGTCAGCGCAGAGCCCAAGGCAGAGCTCAAACCCATGAACCATGAGATCATGACCTGAGCTGAAGTCAGATGCTTAACCAGCTGAGCCACCCATGCGCCCCATGCAATGTATTTTTTTAAATGCCTTTACTAGTTACACCCCTAATTTGTAAACATTTGTTTCGGGCATCATTGTTTTGTTTTGTTTTGTTTTGTTTTGTTTTGTTTTGTTTTGTTTTTACTGAGACAAAAATGTCAGTTATCATTTCCATCTTTTGATAGAGAAGCAAACATCCACAAATAACTGCTGGTAGTAAAACCATCCCATTTTGTGTGTGTGTGTCACTGAAGTGTTTTTAAAAGCACTTCAAGATGCTTTATAGATATTTTCAATCTATAAGTGGTTGCTTTAGACTAAACTAGCAAAGTTCAAATAATAAAATACTTAACTTTAAATATTTTCTATTATGAAGGTAGGTCATTTTAGGGCGGAGATTCTCTATGAGGGCTGTAAAGGTGTTTTCCCCAGCTTCCATTACTAAAGCAAGGGGTTGAGACACAGAGGAAAACAATATCTTTAAAGCACTGCTCTGTATCTCTTTGTCAATTGCTGTGTCATACAGTAATGTGTACTTGCTGAAAGATTTAATAATATCCAATTCTACTATAGGGAACAAGAGAAGTGAACATGAGGAACAAATAAAGAGAAAAAAATGAAAGTATAGACAGCAAATAGCTTGTAAGTCACAGGTGAATCTTATAAGCTGTGTTAAGTACTGATATAGAAAATTATCTCCAAATTATAATAGAGATTGAATAAAAAGAACATATGTAAGAAGAACCAAGGGGTAGACAAAGTAATTAATTAATATCAATTATACGTAGGAAGGGATGGCCGTACCAAATAAATATTAAATATTCATAGGGGACATTTCATATCACTTCCATCTTGAGAGCTGTGACATCCCTAAATTAACCACCCAATGGTGACACTCATTCTGGCCCATATGTCTTCTGCCTAAAGCACAGCAACAGCTTCAATGCTGTCATTAGGCTATCTGCAGATTACTATTGTAGCCAGATTTGCTTGCCTCTGCATCTTTTCTATTGAACAAGTGTGACTTGAGTTTATATATCTTCAGCCACTAAGGCCACTCACCCATGGTGAACTCTGATCCTCAAAAATCACACTATTAGTGGAGAAAGCTGATGCAGCAGATAAAGGACAAGACACGTGGACACTGTACAATATGGAATTCAGGCAATGTGGTTCTTCCATCCTGCTTGAACCCTACCTTAGAATTTTAACCTATCCATCTCCTTCTTTCTCTTTGATTATTTCTCTGCTTTAGATAGATTCAATAAACCATGCAATTTAAATTGGAATTGTTTATCTGTGATTCTTTCTGTTCCACGACCTCTAGAATAGCCTGCTTGGTAGTATATGGATCAGTATATGTATATATATGCATACATACACACATAAAACACACATATATATACATATCTGTGCATATATACAGACTTGCAAATACATAATATATATATGTTTACATATTATATATGAAAGCATTACTGTATATATAGATATATAGAATAATATTTGATATAGTATTTTTAGAAAAATGTATTTTGTGAGAGGCGCATGGGTGGCTCAGTCAGTTGAGCTTCCGACTTCGGCTCAGTTCATGATCTTGGGTCCATGGGTTTGGCCCTGCATCCAGGCTCTGTGCTGACAGCTCAGATCCTGGAGCCTGCTTTGGATTCTGTGTCTCCCTCTCTCTCGGCCTTCCCCCCGCTTGCACTCTGTCTCCTGCGCCCTAGAAAATAAATAAACATTAAAAAAAGTTTTTTTTTTTAAAAAAAAGTATATTTTGTGATTAAACCAGGAATGTGCGATTCTTATCACATTGTTTCTGTAAAAATTAGAGTGGAAATTTTTATTTTTATTTTTAAACCAAAAAAAGTGTGAAGCATAAATCAACATTGCATTCTTGTGTACTTTTTATCCTCATTACTTTTCTTTTTTTTTTTTTAATTTTTTTTAATGTTTATTTATTTTTGAGAGAGAGAGACAGAGTGTGAGCAGGGAAGGGGCAGGGAGAGAAAGACACAGAATCCAAAGCAGGCTCCAGGCTCTGAGCTGTCAGCACAGAACCCAACGCAGGGCTCGAACCCACAAACTGTGAGATCATGACCTGAGCTGAAGTTGGAGGCTCAACTGACTGAGCCACCCAGGCGCCCCAATCCTCATAACTTTTCATAAGTACACAGGACAGATCAGTGTTAATATAATTTTACATGTAAAATTCTGGAATGTGTTATGTACATGTAATATAGTACTTCAGTGCATTACTTAGGACATTATCATTAATCCATCCTCTTCACTTCATTCAGAAGTCCGGGGTAAGCATGGCTACTTAATTGATGATGTCACTGAGAAATGTTGACTTTTGACCCCATCTGTATGCCATGACATGTTTGAAGCAACCATATTATATGTTGCACTGTATTCCTTTCAGATTATCTTGGAGCTTTGTGAACAGTTGTGATTGTATTTCCATAAACATGTGCTTACTGGATAATCAACTTCATTTTAGCAATGAAAATCTTCTTTGACTTGTTAAAAAAAGGAGGGGGGTCAACATTAAAGATCAAAGTAGCAGAGTACAAACTGCAGAGGAGTTTCAATAATAATTTTGACCAATTCCTAGGCATAGAACAACCTGTAAAATAAATCAAATTAACAAATATATTTAAGCAAATGCAATAAAATATTTTCAATATTTAAGAATCCAGATTCAAAATGATATAATATTAAAATCACAGTTTGATGACTGTGTAATTCAGCAAATAAT